>NW_025829468.1:0-1181 GCF_002878395.1 Capsicum annuum | reverse complement strand
CTGCGTCCGCTCCCTTCTCATGAGCAGCAGCGCATTAAAGACGAAACTATCTTTAAGATTAATCGTCTTTCGTCACATCTTCACTATTTGCAGGGTGATATTCAGCTCAAACGTATTGAGCAAACTTTAAAAACCCCGGAGATGCATAGTAAAGTCTCCATTCTCCAGAAAAGGTTTGAAGACGAGATTTGCTCTGAATTGCCAAATGCTTTTTGGGAACGCAAAAAACACCTCGTAGAACTTCCCTATATCCCAGGCTTCGATGAACAAAACATCCCTACAAAAGCCAGACCAATCCAAATGAATCATGAGATGATGGAAATCTGTAAAACAGAAATCAATCATCTTCTGGAAAAGGGAATCATTAGATCCTCTAACTCCCCATGGAGTTGTTCAGCATTTTATGTAAACAATTGTGCTGAAAAGGAAAGAGGAACTCCCCGGCTTGTGATAAATTACAAACCTTTAAATGCTGTCCTGAAATGGATCAGGCACCCGATTCCAAATAAAAGGGATCTTCTTAAAAGAACCTACAAAGCTAATCTTTACAGCAAATTTGATATGAAGTCAGGTTTCTGGCAAATTCAGATTGCTGAAAAAGATAAATATAAGACTGCCTTCAATGTCCCTTTCGGACATTACGAATGGAATGTCTTACCCTTTGGGCTTAAAAATGCTCCATCCGAATTTCAAAATATCATGAATAACATTTTCAATGACTATTCTTATATGTCAATCGTTTACATTGATGATGTACTCATTTTTTCTGAAAACATCGATTCTCACTTTAAACATCTTAATACTTTCTTTCAGATTGTTAAATTAAATGGCTTAGTAATAAGTGCTAGAAAAATGAAGCTCTTTCAAACTTCTATTCGCTTTCTAGGTCATGATCTTCATCAAGGGAGTCAGAAACCCATCTGTAGAGCCATAGAGTTCTCTTCCAAATTTCCTAATGAAATCACTGATAAAACTCAGCTCCAGAGGTTTCTAGGAAGCCTTAATTATGTAGCTGATTTTATCCCCAATATTAGGCAGGTCTGTGAACCTCTTTATAAGCGTCTCAAGAAAAACCCAGTGCCTTGGAGTTCTGACCAAACCAATCCCATCATAAAGATTAAGTCTTTAGTCAAAAACCTTCCCTGTTTAGGTATTCCCAATCCTAGTGCTTTCATGATTGT
>NW_025829467.1:0-1109 GCF_002878395.1 Capsicum annuum | reverse complement strand
GCCGCTTCACCCACCTCGAACCAACCTATGGGCGATCTACACTTCCTCCTATATAAGGATTCAAATGGAGCCATGCCAATACTAGAGTAGAAACTGTTATTGTAAGCAAACTCTATCAACAGTAAGTGATTATCCCAACTTCCCTTAAAGTCAAGTGCACAAGCTCTCAACATATCCTCTAAGGTCTGGATGGTCCGCTCAGCCTGACCATCGGTCTGCGGATGAAAAGCAAAACTCAAAAGCACTTGGGTACCAAGAACCTTTGGAAAAGCTTTCCAAAATTGCGAAGAGAATTGAGTACCCCTATCCAAAATGATAGACAAGGGAACTCTATGCAATCTGACTAGCTCTCGGATATACAATCTAGCATAATCCTCAGCAGTATATGAATTATGTACAGGCAAGAAATAAGTAGACTTAGTCAACCTATCAACCACAACCCAAATGGAATCATGATGGCATCAGGAAGGAGGTAAACCAATAACAAAGTCCATATTTATCTCTTCTCACTTCTAGGTGGGAATACTAAACTCTTGCATCATACCACCAGGTCTTTGGTGTTCAACCTTAACCTGTTGGCATGTTGCATACTTAGCGACAAACGTTGCTATATCTTTATTCATGCCACTCCACCAATAGATTTCCTGCAAGTCTCGGTACATCTTGGTGGCACCAGAATGAATAGAATATCGCGCCCCATGCGCTTCAGCCAAAATCCTTTATCTCAGATCAGCAACATTCGGGACACACAATCTACCCTACAATCACAACCTCTACTTTTTGGTCCTTGACTGACTCTTTCAGTCTGACCAAACTAGCATCTAAGTATTGCTTTTCCTTCACTTCCGAAACTAAGAAGGATTCTGAACTACTCTGAACCCCTATACTACCTTCAGCAGAGTCAAACAACCTAACCCCCAATCTAGCCAAATGATGTACATCACGAGCCAACTCTTTCTTACCTTCTACCACATGCAAAACACTACGCTCTTGCTCGGATGGTACAGCACACTCATATCATAGTCCTTTAACAATTCTAACCATCTTCTCTGCCTAAGATTCAATTCTCTCTGGGTAAACACATACTTCAGACCCTTATGATCAGTGAA
>NW_025829466.1:0-1024 GCF_002878395.1 Capsicum annuum | reverse complement strand
TGATCGATAAACCATTCTGAAGCCAGATCAGAAAGACTTTCGCCAAACACGGCCATGAGCAGCTCTTCCCTTCTTCCTGCAGCCCTTAATTGGTTACAATAATGTCTCAAGTGTGCCACGGGATCAGCGTGCCCTGCATACTTCTCGAACTTGGGCAATTTAAAATTGAGGGAAAGGTTGATGTTTGGGAACATGCAAAGATCTTTATAGGAAACACTCTTATAATCTCCGATTCCCTGCAAATTCCTCATAGCCTGTTCTAAACTTTTCAACTTCCGTGTTATGACTTCCTGTTCCTCTATTGCGATAGGTTTCTCTATATCAAATGGAAATACAAGTGGCTGAGTGTACCCATGCGGTTGATGATTCTCAAAGTAGGCTCCGGAGCATCATACTGACTATCTGGAACCTTCAAAATTGGCTCACTGGAAGACCTAAGAAGCCCCATTGTGGGACGCCCAGCATATATGGGAGCTTCAGGTGGTGGCAAAGCCACGACTATTGGTGTGATCGGTGGCGCCGTCTGAGCAGCGGGTCTTGATTGGGGAGCTGCCAAGCGCACACCAGAACTTTTAGGATAATAATGTCGCGGTGTGAATCCTGACCCATGCTCAGGTAACTCAGTAGGAGCAGAGAATTGCGCCTGAGAGAGCGGTGGGAAATTAGAGATATTCCCAAGACCTTCAGGGATCAGAGGAAGAGGCATTCCGCTGGCCCATGCCTGGTGCAAATCTATCAATTATTGCCTGAGCCTTACTACCTCATCATTCTGTTCTGAAATTTCTTCCCTGTGATCCTGATCCGGGTCAATGAGCGAATTTTCAATCTCCCTACTAGCCATGGAGAGCTTTCCTTTCGATCTAGTGAAGTATGGGTTAATAGCCAGAGTGCTGTAAACCTACCACTGTTATCTGAAATAACATGCTCATCAAAGACGACATCCGTTAGGATTAGGGCACACAACAAGCATGGGAATCACATTGGTAAAACTGTCCTAAATTCATGTTCATTTCTACCAGCTTTT
>NW_025829465.1:0-1745 GCF_002878395.1 Capsicum annuum | reverse complement strand
AGCACATCTGCTTTATTAAAGGAGACAGCACATTTGCTTTTTCAAAAGGCATGCCCACTCAAGGAAAGAAGAATCTACTTTTATAGATTAAATCTAGGCCTTACAAATGTACGCACTTGATGTGTAATCTAGTTTTTCTTGTCTATATAATATAGCTTGTAGTATTAAGAGAAGGCATCAGATAATTTTTCATCCTAGAAATTCTCTATCGCCCTATCTCTTGTAAAAGCCCTCTTGTAATGTTTTCATTGACGTTTGAATTAACTTGTAAGTTTTTAAAGTTTCTCTATTTCATACTGTTTACTCTCTTATTCTGAAGAATATATACCCGGATCCTTTTTCTGGTATCAAAGACCCTAACATCATGGATGTTTTAACATTAAGTGAATTCGAACCATCGAAAGAATTCAATGTCACATCGGAGTCTTTTCATATCTGCCAGCCCTAGCTGACCAAACTCCTTTTGCTGCTCTTTAGAATAGGTACTGGTGTACCATTTCCTCTTTAGAGCGTCTTTGGGAATTGTCATAAATAAAGACAAATGGTATACCCAGAGTAACAAGATAATCGAATGACGATTCTCTCTTAGGAGTCATCCAAAGTAACCTCGCCGACGGCCCGGTATACTTTAATTGTTACCCTAATTTCTCTGTAGATATCAATGACCCTAACATCATGGATGTTTTAACACTTAATGTTAAAACAAAAAACATGAATAGTAAGGACAATACTAGAGAAATTGCGATAATATACAGAGTATACTATCGACTGATGGGTACAACTTTAGCACCCTAGGCTCGATTCACTAGCCCTAGGGGTGTCACCACTCTTATGGAGGCCAATAAAGACAGATCCAATGTCTTTGTCCCAAAACCCTTGATTTGGGAAGAAGTCGTCCATAATAATGAATGGCACTTTGATACTATTACACAGCCTATTCGTTCATATCCCGAAAAATCTCAAATCCAACAAATTATTCAACATCCTGATGGATCGATCGATTTAAGATTCCTCGGCTTCGACACTCCTCGAAATTCTTCATTTCGACGATCTGTCTCGCATAGAGGTTCAACCTCTAAAACCCGGGAGGGAAGTGACGAATATGATCCCGATAACAATGACAAGGGTAAAGTCAGAGGAGTAGACTTCTCTGGTCCTATCCCAAAGGTTTATTATTAACAATCCACCAAAGTGCATGAGCCGCCCCTAGATTCCGAAAATCTTTATCATCCAGGCAGTCCTACAGCCTCAGATATGGAACCCCCCCCTTCCATATCACGCCAGAAAATTCGGACAGACCCTAGCTTACTCGTTATCAAATCTGATGAAGAGTATATACCTGACTTTAAAGCTCTTGAAGCCCGATGGTACCTTCCCAAAGACGCTCTAAAGAGGAAATGGTACACCAGTACCTATTCTAAAGAGCAGCAAAAGGAGTTTGGTCAGCTATGGCTGGCCGATATGAAAAGACTCCAATTGATTACAAAAATTTCCAACCTTCAGAAAACCTTTGAAAAGGAAATTTGTTCAGAATTCCCTAATGCATTTTGGGACAGGAAGAAACACTTGGTCGAACTTCCTTATATCCCTGGATTCGACGAACAAAATATTCCCACTAAGGCCAGACCTATCCAAATGAACCATGAGATGATGGAAATCTGCAAAAAGGAAATAGATCATCTCCTCAAAAGTGGTATTATCCGAAGCTCTAACTCCCCTTGGAGTTGCTCTGCCTTTTATGTTAA
>NW_025829464.1:0-1017 GCF_002878395.1 Capsicum annuum | reverse complement strand
GGCAAAACGACATAAACGGGGCATTTTCGAGCCAAATCGGTGTGCTATAGCCCATGGTTTTAAGGGTGGGCCATGGATTCGGGGGTATCATAGGCCGAAAATTGATCGAGGCGTGCAAGGGGGGTTGAGGATCGTCCCATTGTGGTCCGTTTATTTATTCGAGGCTATTTTGGTGGTCAAACGTGTAAAATGGCACGAACGGGGCATTTTTTGGCCAAATCTGTGTGCTATAACCCATAATTTTGGGGGTGGGCCCGGGGTTTGGGGGTGTCATGGGCCGTAAATCGATCGGGCCATGTCAGGGAGGTTTGGGATTATCCCAATATGGTCCGTTTATTTGTACGGGGCTATTTAGGTGGTCAAACAGGTGAAACAGCACGAACCAGTTATTTTTGGGCCAAATCGGTGTTCTATAGCCTAGGGTTTTGGGGTAGGCCAGGGGTCCGGAGCTGTGGTGGGCCAAAAGTCAATTGGGGATCATCCCAGTGTGGTCGGTTTATTTATTCGAGGCTATTTGGGTGGTTAAACTGGTGAAACAACGTGAATAGGGCATTTTTGAGCCAAATTGGTGTGCTATTGCCCACGATTTTAAGGGGTTGACTCAGGGTTCGAGGGTGCCGTATGCTAAAAATCGGCCAGGGTGTGATAGAGAAGTTGGGGATCATCTCAATGTGGTTTGTTTATCTATTCTATCCTATTAGGGTTGTCAAAAGGGTGAAACGGTGCAAATGGGGAATTTTTGGGCCAAATTGGTGTGCTATAAACTACGGTTTTGGGGGTGGGCTTGGTGTTCGGGAGTGCTGTGGGCAAAAAATAAATTGGGGCATGCCAGGGATATTGGGGATCATCCCAATGTGGTTTGTTTATTTATTCGAAGCCATTTGGGTGGGCAAACAGGCAAAACGATGTGAATGGGGCATCTTCAACCTAAATTGATGTGCTATAGCCCACAGTTTTGGGGGTGGACCCAGGGTCCAGGGGTGTCGTGTGCCAAAAATTGACAGGGTTATGCTAGGG
>NW_025829463.1:0-1706 GCF_002878395.1 Capsicum annuum | reverse complement strand
ATGTGCATAACTTAGCTAAAAATAGGATAAGGTTTAAAATATGAAAATAATATGGAATTGAAATACTAAAAATATCTATCTTAAAATAATATTGTAATACTATCAATAACATCTAATAACTGAATCACTGACTGGAAATATCAGAAAGCCTCTAACTAGCTGACTAAGGAGTTGATGGGGCAGGTCCCCAACTAACTCCGACCGACTATAGACTTGAACTAAAATAGACATAAATAGTCCTCAGAACATGAGGACTCACCACTTCTACTGCTTCGAATGCACTGGAGTGCCTAGTTACGGTCAGGAACATGAGCGTCCAAACATATGATATGAGATATCATAGCACAAGAAACGAGAATACGGTCAGTACTTTGAATATACTGGTATGCTAAATGGGGTTAAACTGATATACATAGCTCATGTGCATAAATAAAAACTAACTATAAGTATGGAATAAGATAATTGATGCATAGACCCAGAGTAACAAGATAATTGCATCCGTTACTCCTCCTCTCGAAGGGATAAAAATTCCTCATTCCAATGAAGTCCTCAATGCTTCACCCTTTAAGAAGAAGCATGATAGACCTCTATCAGCCCCTATCAATAGAGACCTTGATAGAATAGTTGAACAAAACAATTATACTAATCAGGTCCTTCACACTCATGTCTGTAACAATGACATTTGCCTTGTTAATGACTTCGTCATCACAGAAGATATCAAAGAAGATATCATTTTAGGGATACCCTTCGTCAACTAGATTCGGCCTTACTGGAGTGACTACGACGGAATTCGTACAACTCTTTTATACCAGAATTTATTCTTCCCTTTACTAAGGCCTCTTTCGCAAGAAGAAGGTAACCTTATTAAAGAACGCACTGTTTTTAAAATCAACCGACTTTCTTCCCATATCAATTTTCTTAAACAAGATATTCATATCAAAAAAATTGAGCAGTCTTTAAAAGCCCCGGAGATGATTACTAAAATATCTAATCTCCAAAAGACTTTTGAGAAAGAAATTTGTTCAGAATTTCCTAATGCCTTTTGGGAAAGAAAAAGCCATTTAGTAGAACTTTCTTACATTACTGGTTTCAACGAACAGGCCATCCTTACTAAGGCCAGGCCCATCCAAATGAATCAGGAAATGATGGAAATCTGCAAAGATGAAATTAACCATTTGCTAAAAGATGGTATCATCAGAACCTCGAATTCCCCTTGGAGTTGCTCTGCCTTCTACATCAATAACAGTGTCGAAAAGGAGAGAGGAACTCCCTGGTTCGTAATAAATTACAAGCCTCTGAATGCGGTCCTAAAATGGATCAGGCATGCGATCCCTAACAAAAGGGATCTTTTGAAAAGGACTTTTAAAGCCAACCTTTACAGTAAGTTTGATATGAAGTCAGGGATCTGGCAGATTCAAATAGATGAAAAGGATAAATACAAGACAGCATTCAATGTCCCTTTTGGGCATTATGAATGGAATGTTTTGCCTTTCGGTCTTAAAAATGCTCCCTCCGAATTTCAAAACATCATGAACAAGATCTTCAATCCTTATAGCCACATGTCAATTGTTTATATTGATGATGTGCTAATTTTCCCGGAAAGTATTGATTCCCATTTTAAACATCTCAACACTTTCTTTAAGATTGTTAAGTATAATAGTTTAGTCATTAGCGCTAAGAAAATGAAGCTCTTTCAGACCTCCATA
>NW_025829462.1:0-1609 GCF_002878395.1 Capsicum annuum | reverse complement strand
ATTTGATAAGAGCAAAAGGTTCCCAACCAATGGGAATTTGATGCGGATATACGTCGATGGGAAAGATCGCTTCATGACTCCAAATCACCGAACAGTAATGCTGATTAAAATCAGCCTACTTGGCTAACAACTCTAGGTTACAGGGTAAAATACCTAGTCTAAGACTAAGACGAAGGCCAAAATAAAGGTTACCGAACCCACCAAGGGTTGCCTACGTATCCTGCCCCGAGGGACGGGAATCAGGTATGTGTAGTTCGTCCATGTTGGACAAATAAAGATTAACTAACAGACTGACCCTAACTTAAGAGACACAACCAAAGACTAATAAATAAAAGAAAAAAAAGAAAAATTTTGGGTTTTTAATTTGACACTAATAACTATGAAAGAAAAAATCTTTTTGGTATTTTTGTTAAACAAAACTTCTACCACCTTTTTTTTCGAATTTTTCTTTTATAAAAAAGCCCCTAAAAATAAATCTTTTTGCAGTTTTCGAATTGTGAAAGCTTACTAAAGAAAACAAAAGGAAAATCTTTTTGATTTTTTTTTCTTTTTTTTTTGAATTTTTGAATCGTGGAAAACAAAAGCCATAAAGAACTCTAAAAACTATAAAACTCTTTTTCGGACTAATTTTTTTTTCACACACTTTACTTTCTAACACATGCTTTACCCCACATCAGTCTGTCAAATGACCACGTTATCCTCAAAGATGCAACAGCACATAGGAATGCTTTAGAGGTAAGTCTCCTACAAAGAACCAAGTGGACCCACTAGGTCTCAATATGATGCACATAAGCATGACCTAAAGGCTGACCTACGTTGGGGTTCACTAATAAGACCGTTCGGGGGAGTATATGGTCGATAGTGGCTGCTTAGCTTTCCACCTACTCCATACATCCAACGGCTCCCCCCCAAAAATAAAAGTGACTCAACTAGAGTTTGTGCACACGACGTACGCTCCGAGACTTGTTGCGGAAAGAATGACTCGGGTTATGCACATGATGTCAGATATAAAAGCGGTAAAACATAGGATAAATACTCTAAACAAAGAGCACGAAAATACACAAAAGTGAAAACACAAAAAAAAAATCATAAACAATGCTTATACACTCGTAATGCCAAACAAAGCCGATACAACTCCAAAAAAGCTCGGATTCTGAAATCTACCCCAGCAGAGTCGCCAGAGCTGTCACACCCCTTTTTTAACTCCAAAGAGATATGGTTTAAGGTTCAAAAGGGTTTTTATTATTTAAGTGAAAAAAATAAAAATTTGTTTCGAAAAAGGATTATTTACAATTAAATTCAGAGTCGCCACTTGACATAATCTGGTGTGCCAAGTCACCTTTGAAAAATTCTTCTCGAAATGATTTGACTCTTTAAAACTGGTTTACGAACAGAGATTCTGGTTAAGGAATTTTGTTGATCAAGGGGAAGGTGTTAGGCACCCCTCGATCCCGTGGTTCGACCACGGTCGCTTGGTGAAGTATATCGGCTAATTTGACACTACAAACTGTATAAATCACACAAAAGCACACAAAAAAATCAAACAACAAACAAAACAATCCAAAGTGTAATGTCCAGTCCAATTATACAGCCCGATATATAAAAAAAA
>NW_025829461.1:0-1144 GCF_002878395.1 Capsicum annuum | reverse complement strand
CAAAATTCATTAGCTGGGTCATCCCAACTAATCCACTTGTCGATGTCATGGTCAACAAACCATTCCGAAGCTAGGCCTGAAAGACTCTTACCGAAATATGCCATGAGTAATTCTTCCTTCCACCTAGCACCCCTTAGTTTGTTGCAATAACGTCTCAAATATGCTACAGGATCGCCATGTCTATCATACTTCTCAAACTTCGGTATTTTAAAACCAAACGGAAGATGAACCCCTGGAAACATGCACAGATTTTTATATGAGACACTTTTGTACCCTCCAAGTCCCTGGAGGTCTTTCATAGCCAGTTCCAAACTTCTCAATTTTCTGGTCATTTTCTCTTGTTCTTCTGTTATAACATGTTTCTCAGTGTTAAGAGAAAATTCAGGCGGGTGAGTATAGCCATCAGGATTAGTCAACTTAAATGTGGGCTCAATAGCATGATGTTGATCAACAAAAATATTCAATACAGACTCTCTCGCAGGGTGGGGAGGCACAACTTGTGGATAAACCTTAAAAGTAACAGCTTTGGGTGGGGGTGGTACTGCAAAAACATGAACAGTGGATGGAGTCGAGCATGTGTTAGCTTTGTGTTGAGGAGTGAGGAAATGAATATTAGAAGTGTTTAGATAGTATTGCCCCTGAGCAGGTCCTGATGCATGTTGTGGTGTGTCAACAAAATAGGAAACTGTGTATATGACACCGGAGGCAAGCTAGAAAGGTATTCCATATTATCAGCGGGAAATAGAGGAGGCGGCAACCGATTAGCCCAAGCTCGATGCATTTCAATCATTTGTTGTCTTAATTTTTCGAATCTCTTCATTAGCTCCTAAATTCTCATTGCTCGAACTCCCTATCTGATCAGTGACAACAAACTTGATGTCCTTGTTGTCCATAACTTTCTCTGTGACTTGGTGCAATATGGAGGACCAGCCAAAATGCCATAAACCAACCACCTCAAACTAACTGAACAAGAGATAGCAAATGCGTTAAAATTCAACTTTTTTTTTTCAAAACCCTTTTTTTCTTTCTTTTTGAAAAGGTCACCGAACCCAAGAGGGGCGCCTACATATCTCACTCCCGAGAGAAGAGAATCAGGTGTGCGTAGTTCATGAAGTCTTGCCAAAATGACCAATTAATTCTTTTT
>NW_025829460.1:0-1930 GCF_002878395.1 Capsicum annuum | reverse complement strand
AAATACTTTAATAACAGCATACTTTAGATACAAGTTAATACAACCCGTATGTATGTAGGTATTAACTTGTATCTTTTTTTATATGATTTTCAATAACAATTAAACAACACTAGATACATTTCAAGAAATTAACGGTAAACACCAGATACAAGTTAATACAACATGTATCTATTAAGTAATAACTTGTATCTCTTACAATAAAACTTTGAGTAAAATTTAAACACCAATAGATACTACTTATCAAAGCATTAAGAACAACTCAAAGATACAAGTCAACATAACATGTATCTATTTAAAAACTTGTATCTTTTGTTATATGACTCTCAATAACAAGTTCACAACACTAGATACATTTCAAGCAATTAACAGTTATTACCAGATACAAGTTAACATAACATGTATCTATGAAGTCATAACTTGTATCTCTTATAATATAATTTCCAGTCAAGTTTAAACACCACTACATACATATCAAAACATTAACAACAACTCACAGATACAAGACAACAAACATGTATCTAATGACAAGAAACTTATATCTTTTGTTGTATTAATTACAATATCAAAATAAATCACAAGATACATATAGATTATTAGCAACAAAGAAGCAGATAAAAAATGAATTTTCAAACGTATCATCCATCACAAAATATGTATCTCGGCCTAATATTGAACAAATCTGTACATGCAATTATCTTAGGAAGCTCATCTCTACAAGTTTCTTCGCAATTCTTCTTCTCTTGACGAGAACTTTACTTGCAGGGTTGTTGGGTCCTCTTTTCTTAGAACTACTTTCTTTTTTCTTGTCCTTCTTAGCAAGATTTTGACGTAATTTCTTCATAATTTGAGGATCGTTTCTATGTTTTGACCTATTTTCATGAAAACCATCAATTTCATAGTCAAAATCTCCCGAAAAATAGTTTACAACTTGAGATTCTTTGATACTTTCTAATTGAGAACCCCCAAGACTAAAAGAAGGTCTAGACTCTCTATTCATACTGATAATTCAAACAATGAAGCATAAAAAAGTGAGATTGAAGAAATCTCTCTACCAAAAGACTCAACTTTCAGACAACTTTACTTGCAACAAATTTTTTTTTTGAAAAATAAAAAACTAAAAAAGGAATTAAATAAATTGAAGCTGATTTTATGGGGGAAATTACCTTAATTGAATTTTTTGAATCAGATGGAGAAGATGGATAGAAAATGGCTAGATTTTGCGTCGTTGAAAAAGGAGATGTTGAGTATTTTAGGTAAAGAACCGGCTTTTTAGTAGTAGGGTTAACTTGTATCTCAAAATTAGTAGTAAAAAATCTGAAATGTTGGGATTTATGTAATCTTTAAGAAGTGGAGAATTTTTAGAAGTTTAGAAACTTCTATTGTTTATTTAAGTAAATTTTCTCTAATTAAATGATGTTAACTTAAGACCCACAACATGTTCGATTAAGCTGTTGTTATGTAGGTTGTGACTAAGAGGTAATTAATTCAAGTTATAAAAATAATGGCTACATTAAATATAAAATAAATTATGTATGATAGCTTCGAAAGATTTAGTATTCTAATTTTTTTCTTTTTAAGGTAAAGACGTATGAACTGTCAGAAAAACAACAAAAGGAGGACCAAGGTTCCTATAGGCTGAGCCAGACAAGCTTCAATCCGAAGGCTACTTGTTTCGATGATTAATGGCGGGAGACCCCAAGAGATTAAGTTTAAAATTTCTCAAATTTTACCCCTTTTTTGTCTCCCTGAAACAAAGGGTCCAGTACCCGGTACAAAAATAAAAAACCAACCCCACACACTCCCACATACATTTCATTTTATTCCCAAACTACCCCCACACACTATACACACTGATTACTCTTCATCACACCTTTTCTCCCTTTTCCTCATTTTTCTCTTCCATGGAGAACCAAAAGCACACCGAACGCTC
>NW_025829459.1:0-1094 GCF_002878395.1 Capsicum annuum | reverse complement strand
TGTTTGGGGATATATGAGTCAGAAGAGAGAGAAAGTATAAAAGGAAAGGATTCTATGTAATTAATATGAGATTTTTGTAATTGCTTTTCAAATAAGGGATTTTATGTAATAAGTAATAGTTATCTTGTGTATATATGTAATTTTTCCTTTAAAAAACAAGAGTCACAGCCACACAAGTAAATAAATTTGTTTTATATACATAAATGTGTCCTTTAATTTGACTTCAACTTTCATCTATTTCCTTCAACCTTGAGTATGCACAATTGTAGGAGTGGACGTTTGGTACTTCAGTTCGGGTTCAGTTTTTTATTTTATTTTTTTGGTTATCGGTTATGAAATTAGGAGTACTGAAAATCGAACCGAATTAGTTCAGTCACTACAAAAAATGGGTCAAATTACGGGGATTAAATTTACGATCCCCGCAAAATATAATTTCGACAGTTCCCAAAACTCCCACAATACGAGCCGTCTCAAACAGTTTGCGGCGATTTTTTTCCGACCCCCATAATTAATTTGCGGCGGTTGCGACCCCGTAATTAATTTACGCTGGTTATTGACCCCCGTTATTCTAAATTTATTTTTTTATAATAAATTTTTATTTAAAAATTGCGGGAGTTAAAACTTTCTCAATTTTTTTAAAAAATTTAGTAGGGCCCATCAATTTTCAATAACTAATTGAAAAAATTACAGAATGTAGCATACTTAAGACTATAATTACAATAAATAACAACACTTTTGTAAAATTATAGTTTATAGCAAGAGTAGCATTATTTTACTCATTAACTAGGCAAATGCATGTTTTACTCTAACTACTTTATATTTTTCTATTTTTACTCCACTATTTCACCTCCCCCAAATATAACCATATCTTTTACCTCTCTTTTTTTTCATCTTATTTTTCTTAATTATTTTATTTATTTTATTTATTTATATTTTTTTATTTCCACTTTATTTTCTCTCTTCTATTTCTCTTCCTTTTTTCCTTTATCGTTTTTTTTTTATTTTTCCATATTTGAAGATAAAATTATCTTCATGATCTCAAGTTTTCAAAATAAAACATCATTACTGTCTTTCACTCTTTTATATCTCTACCT
>NW_025829458.1:0-9062 GCF_002878395.1 Capsicum annuum | reverse complement strand
GACATAAATCATACCTCCACGATTTAAATTATACTTTAAAAGCTATTTGCTTATTAGATATTAGTTTCTCATTGCTCATTCTCCTCTTCACTCTCAACAGAGAAATAAGCTAGGATTTCTTTCAAAACTTATAATTTCAAGGCTTAGATTCAAGATATCCCAAATTTTGTTCATCAAAAAGGTACATCGAACTATCCTAAAATTTATGGGCATAAGTATGTTGAATTTAATAAGTTTTATCATTAGTTATGTAAGTTAGGCTTTGAAGTTGATTGAAAAACATAAATTTTGAAACCCCAATCTTATGATGGAATTATGCATTTACCATGGTCTTTTCTTTAAGTTTGAGATTTTTCTTCTGTGCATATGTTATGAGTTTTGCAATTTTTGAAGCATGAACCCCTATGTTGTGATAAGAATCATATATTAAACACTGGTTGTGGGTTCTCAAATAAATACAGAATATGTACATGTATTATAGATTTTGAAGGGGATTTAAGAGCATGAACAATTAATCCCCTTTTTGGTTATGATATTTATTTATTGACTAGTGTTGGAGTTGTTTAACGAATGATGATAAAATTGATTTTCAAATGTCTCTTTATCAAATATGAATTGTCCTTTTTCATGAGTTTAAGAGGTTTTTGTTATTGTTAAATGCCCTTTTGTGTTAAATACAAGAATTGCATGTGATTTATGAAAATAAAGGTCACCCGATGTTAAAGTCATGAAAGGAGAGTGTTTTACATAAGTTTTCATATTTTTTTAAAATAAGAACTCCCATGTGATAACTGAATCATATTGGTGGTTATTAACATGTTTTTAATGAAAAGGTCTATGGACATGTATGATATGATATGATATGATATGGCTTGTAAGTCTAGGTATGACGATACCTATTATGGAATGCCATTAACATGAAATATATGAATATTTATAAGCATTAACCATGATTTTATGAGGCTAAAATTGGGCTTAAAGACCGTGTTTTTACGATGTGGGATTATGGTACCCTGCTTTGTGATCTTTTTATACCTTTGAATCATGTCATCTCAACTTGGGACTATAGTGAGGATCCCTGCTTTGTGATCTTATGCACTACCATGGCATGTTGACTTGATTGGAGATTATGGTACCCTACTTTATTGTCTTGTGTACCCGCCTTACAAAAACTCTAATCCTTATAGAAAATTCGTATTGGGGATTGACCGATGACTTAATCGCAGATTCCACATAGCCTGTGGGATTGTAGACTTGTAGGGTATACCATCTAGCTCAGAACAAAAATAAAGAGTTAAGTCTATATTTTACAAGGCTGATTAAAGTTTGTTTTTAAGTATGCCCATGTGATTTGATCTATATTATATTGAATTATTTTCACAATGCTATCGATTATTTTATATGAAATAAATGTTGTTTTTTAATTTTTCTGCATACCAATATATTCCAAGTATTGACTGTCCTCATGGCGGTTGCATGATCTCATAATGTAGGTTCTGAGGCAGTCCCATGGTCTAGCTCATCAGTAGAACATTTGGATAGGACGGAGTTGATGAGCCATTCATCTTTCGGAAGCAATTTATTTATATGTTGACTTCTTTCATTTTATGGCCCAACCGAGGGCCTTGTCCCGGTCTAGACAATTAGTTTTCAATAGTGGCTTCATGGATGGGATTTGAGTATTGTATTGTCATTACTTTATTGACATATTTTGATCATAAGATCCACTTGAATTTCATTATATCTTAAGCACTTTGATTTATGTATGGATTATGCTTATGATACTATGGTAAGAGGTCTCTCGGGCGTTCTTCATTTGGGATACCTGTCGCAAACAACACCTCAGTTTGGGAAGTGATAATTCAAAATCCATAATACATGTACATATTTCGTATATATTAGAGAACCCATAACTATTGTTAAATACATGATTATTATGATAAAATAGGGGTTCGTGCTTCAAACACTTCAAAACTCATAACATATGCACATAATCAAAATCTCAAACATGAAGAAAACCCCATGGTAAATGTATAATTCCATCATAAGATAGGTGTTCTAAAATTCATGTTTTTTAATCAACTTCAAAGTTGTATCTTACATACATAGATAATAAGGATTATTAAAATCAACATACGTATGCCCATAATTTTCGAATAGTTCTACATACCTTTTTGAGGAAAAAATTGAGATATCTTGAATCTAAACCTTGAAAGTATAACTTTTGAAAGAAACCCTAACTTATTTCTCTATTGAGAGTGGAGATGAGAATGAGTGATGAGAAACTGATATTTAATGAGTAAATAGCCTTAAAAGTGTGATTTAAGTCGTGGGGTTAAGGTTAGAGGTGAGAAAAATACCAAAATAACACTAAAAAAATAAAAAAATCACAGGGATTCTTCAACTAACGACTTGGTTGACAAGCCGTCAGAATGATGATGTCTCATCACCCTAGTTGTCAACTCTAGCTAGATTTTGCCATTTACTTGTTAAGTCTAATAGCTCATCACCTAGATAATGGCTTGTCGACTTAAATGTCACGTAGTTGATGGCTCATCAATTTAGTCGTCACCTGATCATAGACATACACTCTAAAGTAAAATGAGCATAACGTTTTACTCAAATATCGTTTTAAGGTGAAATCAGATGTGTTGGAAAGAAGACTCCAAAATATTTCATTTTATATATAGTATTAAACCTAGCTCATTATATTATAGAATTTTTAGTAGTTTGAAGTTGACCCAAATTGGAACATCCACTAAAACACAATCGGTATAAAAGTTCTCAACTCAACTTTGAATCAGGAGATTTTTACTATCTCAATTAATCTCCAAAGATGTTCCCATACTATAGAATCGATCATAAAACTTATATTTACATAAAATCATTAGTTTTTGGTCTTTATACGTACGAATGACCGTTCGAATTCTAGCCCCAAAATATGGGGTGTTACATATTCTTTTCATTGTCCCAAGTTTCTATTAGGTTGCGAGCCACATTTCATAATTAAGAATTAAAGGTTTAGATTTAATTATTCATAACAATATTCTAAATATGATTACAAAAAATAAATATTACCTTTTTTTACTCTAAAAAAAATTGAAACATCATAAATCTAGCTAAAATAATATCATCCATATATTTATATAAAATTTCACTCGTTTTCAATAACACCTTGTACATATGGGATAAAGATTAATGCATGAAAATTGATTAACTTGACCCAATATAAGAGAATAGAAGCTAAGCCCCAACGTCAATATGTTATGTTGATGCACAACTGTGGGAGTGATAAAGATTTGAATGAACGAATTTTTAATAATTTTGGGCTAAACTATGGAATATAGGTATGACCCACGTGTTGTGTAATTTATATACGACCACTAGAAATATCTTACGAACCATACTTATGGTCCATACAATGACCTATACAGGGACTACTATTGGGATCTTCAAACATTGAAAGAGCAGGGAGGACGTATTGCCATAATATGAACCTAAGGGCCATATATTGTATTGTGGTTACGACCTCCACAAAGTTGAGCTATTTTTAAAGAATGGGTACCCATTTAAAGACAACTTAAGGACTGTAAAAGTTGAATCTACCAACTTACATGGCACCATAAATGAGTTATCCACTTTATGGAGAACCAAACACGGTTCACACGTAGGGGTCATAAGCTGGATTCACGTGCGTACATGGCCATACATGGACAAGTTAATTTTTGAAGCTATTGTTATTGATTTAATGACACGAACCGACCGGTGGCCTTTTCGTAATGCGCATCCTAGATCCGACCTGGACCAGAGACCACCCCCATTACCTAACCTAACCTCCAATCGACTACCCTAATTTGGTTGAATTCAAAACATATAACAAGATAGTGTTATTGTTGATATCAAGAATGTGGGATAAGTCTATTACCGAGACTGATCCAAATGAGTCCAACCATCAAACCATACCAAACCAAGCCAACACCGAAACAAGGTCTATAAGCCAGGCCATAACCAAATAAGTTCCAAAACATTATATAATTAATCCCAATATGAAATACGATAGAATAACCAACAATATCATCCAAAGGTGTAAACCTCTGTACCAATACCAATGCCAAGGATAATACCCATACCGATCCCACCCATAACCACCCATAGCAGTATCATAAAATCCTCTAATCAAATGAGTAAGAATATCCGATTTGGAAATGCCCCCAACCGTAACCAAAACAAATAGAAAAACATAAATCAAAATACCTAGAAATATCCATCACACAAAATGGAGCCTTCCAGAAAGATAGAACCAAACAACTTAAATCCAATAGCTTCCCCCGAGTCAATCACTATGTGTAACGCCCCAAAAATCTGTACCAAGACGTCACATGGTTCTTAAGACAACAAGTGATCCCAAGCTAACCCTTATACTAGCATAACTCATGAGCAAGTAAAATAAATACGTAAGTTTGAAAGAATAATGTGGAAGATAAATCTTTTCTGAATATGCTCAATACAAAGCTATATTAAATCAATACATCTCTGATTATTCTAGGCAAAACTTGAATCAACTACCTCAACTCTGTTGCCTATCTATGAAGCCTCTACTAATACTGACTATAGGTAGCTGAGACATGACCCCCAGCTATCCCTAATCAATACAACTAAATAAAATAGACAATACAAAATTATAATCTACTTGAGTCCTCGAATCAAAAGAAGCTATCACCTGCTGATTGGAAGCTGCAAACTGTCTGAGTTTGAATGTGCATACTAAAACTTGTACCTACATTATGAGACAATGTAGCACATAGATATATATATATATATATATATGTGTGTGTGTGTGTGTGTGGATTAGTACTTTGAGGATGTAGTGAGTATATGGGGTGAAATGCATAAGCAAAACATTATCTTATCATCATAATTTACAAAATAATGTATGCTAAATGTAAATGACTCACATAAGCTTGAGTAATCTGAAATAATAAGAAGAAAATCATACTTTATAAATCTATTGAGTAATAACATTTAGTTCTAAAAGTTGTACTTGTATTCTCTCTTTAAATTATATTGTTTAAGTGTAGAAAGGACTCACTCTTTAAATCTAAAAGCTGAAAACTGAAAATTGTAGCTAATATCTTTCTGTAAAGCATAATCTAAATAAAATTTGTGAGCCTTTACACTTAGTTTTCTATATCTTTTCTGTTAACCTTTTCTTTTTGAACATGGTAACTTTGAAACTTAGGTCTTGTAGAACTTTGGGAGTTTCTTCTGACTGACATAAACCATGTGAGCTGTCATGGAGTCCAACGTTTTGCCTACATTGGGAAAATTTATTCTACCCTTTCCATCAGAATAGAACCTTATCTTAAGTGATCACTATCTTATTCATTCACACAGAACTGGAAATAAACTTAATCCTACGGTGGCACATTGTTCTGGGGAATGAGACCTTGGAATCATACCCAACTCAGTGATAAATACTACTGCCATACTTAAAATAGCATAAGGGTTTATTATCAAAACAAATTATTCTTCTCTTTCTTTAAATCTCAAACTTTATGAACAATGTGGATTCCTTATATTAACTTGGGATCAAAAAATCAATTCTTTTCTTAAAAATATGAATACTAGCTTATCAAAGCATGCTAAAAATATAATCTTCTTGAAATATCAAAAATCAATCTTAGGGCTTAAAGCCCATGTTTCAAACACATGTAAATTCATAGAAAAACATCATGCTCAATATGCTTCTTGAAAATACTTCAACAATATCAAAATAATAAACTCAAGAATCTCAATATCATGCATAAATTCAATTGGGAAAATCTGAAAAATATCATTACTTGCATAAATATATGATATTAGTCACGCAATTCAACTTCTAAATCATTGGGAGTATCATAAGCATGTAAATAACAATAATGGGTATAAAGCCTAACTTGAATTTCATGGAAAATTAAATAAAATTCAATAATTTATAATTTAAAGCAAGTTTTGGACACAACGATGAAAGGATTGTCCTTGTTCATAACCCTACATACCTCAATTGATGATCTTAGATGAGAAAGCTTGAATCTAGGATTCATATGATGAATTGAATGTTAAAGATTGAACTTTCAATCCTTTGAAGATGATATTGAAATCATTCTTGAAGTTCTTGGATTATAAACCCTACATTATTGATATTTTTATTGAAAATAAGAAAATGGAATTGA
The DNA here is from genome assembly GCF_002878395.1 of Capsicum annuum. Lineage (NCBI taxonomy): Eukaryota > Viridiplantae > Streptophyta > Magnoliopsida > Solanales > Solanaceae > Capsicum > Capsicum annuum. Next base: position 2,850 of record NW_025829458.1, on the reverse strand, counting down.
TGATTCTTGCGGGGATTGATTAGGGTTTGTTCTTGAGGGAAAAATTGTAGAATAAGGGAAAATAATGCCCCAATTGAAGCCTTAGATCATCTTTTTATGACCTAGGTTGAGGTGGGAAAAGACCCCATTACCCCTCTTTAATCTAATCCAAAAATTCATAACCCGTATTGCCGTTTGAAGGGCCACCACGATTCCATGTAATCGCGGCAGCTTACTGCCTCAAGCTAAAAATGTCATAACTTTTGATTCGGGTAACGAATTTTGGTGAAATTGGTATCGTTGGAAATCTAATTCAATTATAAACAATTTGGTGGGTCTTGAGATGAAAAATTCTACATATATTAAAAGTTATCCACTTTCAAAGTTGACCCTTGTAGAATCAAACAACAAACATTGGACGAATTAAAGGATCTTAGCTCAACTTGGCTCTAAGTGATTTCTAGGAACACTTTCACCTAATAAGAATTTCATACACTAGGATGAAGGTCATGAAACATCATTTCAAATTATGGATCAAGGACATGGCAAATATGCCTTCACTATGGCGTGGTGATCCTCCCATCGCTATACTCACTGCGACTCGGTGGAATCGTGATGAGCTACTGGAATTGATGATTGCATTTTTGCACTCTACCAAGATACGATGGACTTCTTGGTGCCGTACTCATCATGATGCGATGGATTTGCGGTGAGTTTCTAGAATTTAAAAATTATGAATTCACCCTTCACTGTGACGCGGTTGTTGCTTGAATGGCATATCGAATTTGGGCGAATTTGGTATTGATGAAAAGCTTATTCAATTTACCACACAATGGAAGGTATAAATCTGTAAAATTCCATATGAAATAAATGTTATTCATTCTTGTAGATAATCTTTGGCATTCTAAGGATGAAATTAAGCTAGGAAAAATGTAGGGTATAACATTATCTCCCCCTTTGGAACATTCATCCTCGAATGTGGTTGGTTAGGCTGAAAATACTGAGGAATCTGAGGTTGTAAGCTATCATGCACAACTGAAATAAACTGTATGACAGAATCTCAACATAGTGAGCTACTAAATTGATCTGTGAGTATATGAACTTACATGAAAATAGCTATATGGCTGAATCTGAGACTGGAAAAAAACTGAATCAAGTAAGACTATCACCTTCGGATGAATATGAGTTTGTGAAGAAGAGATGAGAGGTTTATGACATGTAAACTCAGGGTATTACAACATCTCCCCCTTGGGGTCGTTTGTCTCCGAATGATACTGATTTGGTTGAAATACTAGTAAAAGACAAGGGATGATACACGGGATGCTATGAACTAAATCATGACTTAATATCCGAATTTGAAACTGATGCATAATGCCTGAACTGAGCTTTATTCGCAAAGTACATAAAGAGAACAAGTTACCTCTTGGGATGGCCCTACTCGCGAGACTTTGGGTAGTAGAACTAAACGAAAAGTTGGGAATCTATAGGAGCTTATCTGCTTGATCGATAAATCGAATCGTAGGCTTTACAGAATGAATCATACTGACTGTTCATACTTACATGGAGTATTCTCCAACACTTCTCTAAGAAATTCTAATAATAAGGAATGATTTGAACAAGACATGTAAATTATAAGCTAGGATAGAATTAATAGGCTTTAGGCAATGCAAATCCTTACTTTCAAGCTTAGCCACCCTTCTAAAATACTTTTTCAACTACACTTTCTCCTTAAACACCGTACTCATTGATTCAACTTATAATTCTCACATGACCATAGATATTTCCATCTATTAATGTATAAACTGAACTAAATTCTCTGACCATCTTCAAGCCTAACTCAAAATCACAAGATACACCACATAACACTGTAATACTAGTCTAAATCATATATTAAGCACACCCTGTATTTCACAACTTCTCATCTTATGTATAATTCTAATTACCACACCAACAATCATATTCAACCTTGTACTAGACATTCACTAATATGCAGTGCATTCATCCAGATATATACGAACATGATGTTCAAGCCTATATCTATAACCACATATGCACTTCTAAACAAACACCTTTTTCATATCCTACAAACCTCTATCAAGAACAACTTCCATACACCATTCTTAAGAAGACACACATAACATTTCAACTAACCATGACATATATCAAAAACATAGCCTCAATCTTACTTCACACTTACATCCTTATCTAAAATAAGCATACAACAATCTTTCATTAACAAGAAACATTTACTCTCCCTCCTATCTAGACAACCGTTCATCACCGCTAGAATCTGAAAGTATGACTTTATTACTCATCCTATTATATCTCCCTTAGCTTTAAGCAATCACTCTAAGTTTGTGAACCACGATATAAAATCTAATCTAAACTGAAATAACTTTACTCTAGAATCTTGGATATAATCAATACACATAAAACTAAACTTACCCTGAAGGACTATATCTTCACATATAACACCCAATGCTAATACCTCCTTCTGAGATTGAACTCTTAGATTTCTATGACCCCAAAAGTCATCATATAAAAACTTAAACACTCACCAACTTAGATTCTAACACTTACAATGGATATCTCAAAACCCTTGGAACCATACTAACTTCCTTCATATTTTACTAATATCACATCTCTAATCTTAAGCTAGCATACCCAAAATCATCCAACTATAACTCATAAGTTAACTGACAAGAACATCATATACCACATAGCCTTATTCATACTTATCAATTCAAGGGTACTACTAACCATACTACACTTAATAAATTTCGAAAAGAATGAAGCCCCTTATCATCTTAGGCCGACCTCTACATCATACCTGCAATATCATACTAAATTGTGATTAAATAAACTAAAGCT
>NW_025829457.1:0-1200 GCF_002878395.1 Capsicum annuum | reverse complement strand
TCAACATAGACACCATACAAATAGTGTCTCCAGATTTTCAAAGCAAATACAACAGCAGCCAACTCAAGGTCATGGGTGGGGTAATTTTTCTCATAGGGTTTCAACTGTCTAGAAGCATAAGCTATCACCTTACCCTTATGCATCAATACGCAACCCAACCCAACTCTCGAAGCATCACAGTACACCACAAAATCATTAACACCATCAGGCAAAGTCAAAACAGGGGCTGAAGTGAGTCGAGTTTTCAACTCCTAAAAACTCTTCTCACAAGATTCGGACCACAAGAACTTCACTTTCTTTTGGGTCAACCGAGTCATAGGAGACGCTATAGAGGAGAAAACCTTAACAAAACGGCAGTAATAGCCAGCTAAACCTAAGAAACTTCAGATATCAGTAGGAGAAATAGGTTTAGGCCAATTTCTAGCAGCTTCGGTCTTTTGGGGATCAACTCTAATACCCTCGGAAGAAATGAGATGACCCAGAAAAACAACTGACCTTAGCCAAAACTCACACTTACTGAACTTGGCAAACAACTTATGATCTCTAAGGGTTTACAAGACAGTTCGGAGATGATCAGAATGTTCATCCTCACTACGGGAGTACACCAATATATCATCGATGAACACTATGATAAACATATCCAGATATGGTCTGAAACTCGATTCATGAGGTCTATGAAAGCTGCTGGGGCATTAGTTAACCCGAAAGACATAACAAGAAACTCAAAATGCCCATAACGAGTTCGGAAAGCAATTTTTGGGATGTCACACTCCCTAACTTTGAGTTGATGATAGCCGAAATAAAGGTCTATCTTTGAGAAATAACTTGCACCTTACAATTGGTCAAACAAATCATCTATTCTCGAAAGGGGGTACTTATTTTTGATGGTAAATTTATTCAGTTGGCGGTAATCAATGCACATACACAAAGAGCCATCTTTATTTCTCACAAACAACACAGGAGCACCCCAAGGAGAAACACTGGGCCTTATGAAACCCTTATCTAGTAGATCTTTAAGTTGCTCTTTTAACTCCTTATGTTCTGCAGGGGCCATACGGTAAGGAGGAATAGAAATGGGCTGAGTATCGGGAAAAAGATCAATTCCAAACTCTATCCCTCTATCAGGAGGTATCCCTGGGAGATCATCCGAAAGGACATCAGAAAACTCATTGACGATGTTAACAGATCGAAGAGTTGGAG
>NW_025829456.1:0-1252 GCF_002878395.1 Capsicum annuum | reverse complement strand
TAATTTTTCTCATGGGGTTTCAACTGTCTAGAAGCACAAGCTATTACCTTACCCTTCTGCATCAATACGCAACCCAACCCAACTCTCGAAGCATCACAGTACACCACAAAACCATCAATACCATCAGGCAAAGTCAAAACAGGGACTGAAGTGAGTCGAGTCTTCAATTCCTGAAAACTCTTCTTACAAGATTCGAACCACAAGAACTTCACTTTCTTTTGGGTCAACCGAGTCATAGGAGACGCTATAGAGGAGAAACCCTCAACAAAACGGCGATAATAGCTAGCTAAACCCAAGAAACTTTGGATATCAGTCGGATAAATAGGTCTAGGCCAATTTATAACAGCTTCGGTCTTTTGGGGATCAACTCTAATACCCTCGAAAGAAATGATATAACCTAGAAAAGCAACTGACCTTAGCCAATACTCACACTTACTAAACTTGGCAAACAACTTGTAATCTCTATGGGTTTGCAAGATAGTTCGGAGATGATCAGAATATTCATCCTCACTACGGGAGTACACCAGTATATCATCGATGAACACTATGACAAACATATCCAGATATGATCTGAACACTCAATTCATGTGGTCCATGAAAGCTGCTAGGGCATTAGTTAACCCAAAAGACATAACAAGAAACTCAAAATGGCTATAACGAGTTCGGAAAATGGTCTTTGGGATGTCACACTCCTTAACTTTGAGTTGATAATAGCTGGAACGAAGGTCTATCTTTGAGAAATAACTTGCACCTTGCAATTGGTCAAACAAACTATCTATTCTCGGAAGAGAGTACTTATTTTTTATGGTGACTTTATTTAGTTGGCGGTAATCAATGCACCTATGCAAAGAGCCATCTTTCTTTCTCACAAACAACACAGGAGTACCCCAAGGAGAAACACTGGGCCTTATGAAACCCTTATCTAGTAGATCTTTGAGTTTCTCTTTCAACTCCTTAAGTTCTGCAGGGGCCATATGGTAAGGAGGAATAGAAATAGGCTGAGTATCGGGAAGAAGATAAATCTCAAACTCTATCTCTTATCCTTGGGAGATCATTCGAAAAGACATCAGAAAACTCATTAACAATGTTAACAACTGGAGAGTTGGAGTCTCAGACTTAGTGTCTTTGAATCTAACCAAATGGTAAATACACCTCTTGGAAATAAGCTTTTTAGATTTGAGGTAAGAGATAAAATAACTCTAGGATGACACAGAATTCCCAGACCACTCAAACACGGATGCACCCGAAAACT
>NW_025829455.1:0-2535 GCF_002878395.1 Capsicum annuum | reverse complement strand
CACACTAAGATGTTCTTGTCCCTTGTATTTTTCCTTAATGTAGTCATATCATCAACAGTGAACTTACTTCTCACCTTCTTGACTTGTTCTCTATTAACCATTCATTGGAATAGTTGGACCATCAGTAAATCTATCCAACTATTCATAATCTTCACCTTGGATGAATATTTCCATCCTTGATTTCCACCAACGGAAATGAGTACCATCAAAAAAAGGAGGTCAGTAGTGGATTGGCCTTCACTGTTACTAGTAGAAGGTGTGGAATTCATCATAGTGATCTTTTCTTAGGTCTTTGCATTATGTAAGACAACCTGTCTCTGATACCACTTGTTGGAGTAGACCATATTGATTATGTATCTTAGCCTAACAATTGCCTATCAACAGAATAGGTTGACTAACGTGTTCCTATCTGGCTAAAACAGTAAGTAATTGCACAGTGATAGTATGTGGAAAACACCCAGCTCAAAGAGGTTTGAAAAACCATGATTTGTAGCTCTACAAGATTTATCCCCAACTTCACTAAAATAATTGAGCCTCAACAATCAACAAAATACAAGACTCTTGTAATCTAAAAATTAAACTCTAACTCCTATTTCTACAAAAACACAAACCTTCCTAAGGTGAGTGTTCCCAAGTCTTTGAGTTTCCAAACTTGAATACAATGCTCCTAACTCAGTTTATACTTCACTAAGACTAGAAAATAATACAACTCCAGAACCAACCTAATACATAAAGTCTAAGACTTCTTAACTCTAAGTAATAGGAACAAGTTCAACTCAGGCTGTTTCAAGCTTTGGAACTTCTCTGCTAATTCATTGATGTGTTTCTATCTTTATAAGTATGTGAGTAATGAAATAAGCTACTCCCTCGATATATTACAACTCTTCAATGAGTCCTTCAAATTCATTTGCCTTCTACCTTATTTCAGACACTTTAATTCAATAGAGTTTGTTGTCAACTCAAAGTCCTTCTTCGAGGACAACTCATTGCACTGATAAAGCTCCTTCTTCAACTTGATCTCCTTGTTTGAGTGAAATGCTATCTCTTCATCTTATCAATAAAGTGTTGTATTCAACTACAACTTCTTCTTTATCATACGTGATTACTCAATAGAACTTATCCATTCAAGCTTTGACGAACCTCATCTGTCCTCGTCTGTTTCCCTAAGTGACTATCTTCATGTGATTGGACTAGCTTGAGTAATATGTTTCATTTATATTTCAATCATCAAAACTTCATAAATCTAACATATATACTCTTTAACCATTTTACTGTATAACTGTGAACAAATTTAGAACATATTTATCACTATGATGCCATCTTTTTCTCTTCAAATGAAAGTTATATGTTAGTTATAGAAAAAACATTTATTGTAGAAGGAAGGATTAAGAAAGAGAGGTAATAGTTACAAATGAAGGGTATGCTATAATTATACAATTATCGTGTATATTAATAAATTGACTTGCTACATATGTAAGTGAGTTTACATAACATATCAAATTTAGACTATAAAATATATGTATGACCATATGATTGTTATGTTGTGGGGGATTTTGCTAATAATGAAGGTAAAATTTTTGCAAGAATAAGCAAAAATAAGAGAAAAGAAGAACTGATCATTGGCTTTTGTGATGACCCTTTCTCCATTTAAAATATTATTCCATCTAGAATTTTATATATTAATATCTTATAATGTAGACTTTTTATCATTCTGTAATCAGTTTTCTCATCTAATAATAACTAAGAAATTTTACAATATCAGCCATTTCTATCAACTGTGTTCAAATCAAATAAAAAATTCACAAATCAATAGCACTTCAAAGTAGCAATGTATTCTTTGAATGTTCTTACAAACAACTAAACTTGCACCTTCAACCAGGGGCAGACCCACGTTGAATAGCATGGGTGTTTGAGCACCTACTAACTCCGATGTGGAACATGTATATTTGTGGATATGCTTATAAAAGAATACATGAGCACCCACAGACGTTAATGTCTTGTTTATGCATTAGCTAGAAAGCGAATTTATGAGTACTAAAGCCATTAGGTCTGGATTTCGAATCTTAGTGGCAATAACTGATTTTTTTCCATAGATGACTCTTTTCTTTTTCTCCCTGGCTTCTTCTTTATTTTCGATTCCTTTTTCGTTTCTTTATAGTGGAAAAACATCAATAAAAAATTTTAACATCCAAAGTTAACAAGTTTTTTTTTTCAATCCAATGGTTCATCTTGAGGTAACCTGTAAATATTATTTTTCCTTTTGATTAAAATTTAGGATAATGTTCTTTAAAGAGGTGGAACATTTATTGATTCAGTAACCAAAAAAAAGAAACATTTACTCATCTAGTACTACTATGTGGTGGTCTATTAGGAGCTTTTGCTAGATTTTAAGCTTTTAGTTTTCAAAATTGGCATTAAGAAATTGAGAATTTTTATGACTTACATATTTTTCTATTTAAGATTATGTCTTTAATTATTTGAAGTTGTGTCATGTCTGATCTAACATTTATAAACAACATAAAAATGATATATATG
>NW_025829454.1:0-1507 GCF_002878395.1 Capsicum annuum | reverse complement strand
AACCGTGGGTTATAGCACATTGATTTAGGTCAAAAATGCCCTATTCGCGCTGTTTCTCCCGATTGTTCACTCAAATGGCAACGAAAAATTAAACGGACCACACTAGGATGATCCCCAACTCCCATGGCACGCTCCGATCAATTTTCGACCCATAGCACTACCGAACCCTGGCCCACCACAAAAACTGTAGGCTATAGCACACTAATTTGGCCCATAAATTCCCCGTTCGTGCCGTTTCCCTCATTTTTCCACCCAAATGGACACAAAAAATTAAACGGACCACACTAGGACTATCCCCAACCTCCCTGGCATGCTCCGATTTATTTTTTGCCCACAACTTCCCGAAACCCGGGCCCACCCCTAAAACCATGGGCTATAGCACACCGATTTTGCTCGAAAATGCCCGAATTACACTGTTTCACCCGTTTGTCCACCCAAATGGCCACAAAAAAACTAGACGGACCACACTGAGACGATCCCAAACATCCCTGGCATGCCCCAATCAATTTTTGGTCCACAGCACGTCGGAACCCGGTCCTACACCCAAAACCATAGGCTATAGCACACCAATTTGGTCAGAAAATGCCTCGTTCGCATTATTTCGCACATTTGTCAACACAAATGGCCACGAAAAATTAAACAGACCACACTGCGATGATCCCCAACCACATTTCCATGCCCCAGTTTATTTTTGGTCGACACACGCCCGGACCCAGGCCAACCCTTCAAACTGTGGGCTATAGAACACCGATTTGGCCAGAAAATGCTCTATTTGCGCCGTTTCGCCCGTTTCTCAACCCAAATGGCCACAAAAAACTAAAAGGACCACACTAGGACAATCCCCAACCTTGATGGTATGCCTCTCTTAATTTTAGACCCATTGCACGCTCGGACCCCTTGCCCACCCCCAAAATAGTGGGTTGTAGCACACCGATTTAGCCCAAAATTACCCCGTTTGTGCCATTTGGCACGTTTGTCCACCCAAATTGCCACAAAAAATTAAAAGGACCACACTGGAACGATCCCCGACCTTCTTGCATTCGCCGGTCGATTATTGGCCCACTGAACGCCCAGACCCCGAGCCCACCCCTGAAATCGTGGGCTATAGCACACCAATTTAGCCTGAAAATGCCCTGTTTGGACCGTTTTGCCTGGTTGTCCACCCAAATAGCCACAAAAAATTAAATTGATCACACTAGGATGATCCCCAACCTCCCTGGCATGCCCCAGTCAATTTTTGGCCCACAACATGGGTGGATCCCAGGCCCACCCCCAAAACTGTGGGCTATAGCACACTGATTAGGCTAAAAAAATGCCCCATTCGCACATTTTCACCCGTTTATCTACCCAAATGGCAACGAAAAATTAATTGGACCATTTTCACCTGTTTGTCCACCCAAATGGCCACACTGGGATAATCCCCAACCTCCCTAGCATACCCTGGTCGACTTTCGGCCTACAGTACATCTGGACGCAGGGCCCACCCCTAAAATCATGGGCTATACCA
>NW_025829453.1:0-1820 GCF_002878395.1 Capsicum annuum | reverse complement strand
GTATTTTCACTTTTATTTTTCAAATAATTATCATTAACTTATTATTCAAATATTTAGAATACATAGAAAAAATAAGGACAAATTTCAATTTTAAAAGGAGTTAAATGTAGTGTGAAATTTTTATAAGAGTCCTATGCAATTTTTTAGGAAAAGAACTATTGATGGAAAGGAAAAAAGAAATTAAGAATCAAAATTTATAGGTAAAAAATACAAATGAAAAAAAAAAAAAAAGATTCCTATGCAAATTTTATAGGAAAAAATTTTAGGAATCAAAATATATTTTTTTTTAAAACATATTCATGGAAAGAAAAAAAATATATCTTATTTAGGTAAGAAATCATAATATTTGATAATTCTAAATCAATTATAATTTTACCTTATATAAAACACAAAAATATCTATAATTCTATTTAAATAGTTATTTGATCATATTTTACTAGAAAATAAGTGTAATTTTTCCACTTCTACATTTCTTCTTATTCTTCTTATTTTTGTTTTGATTTTAATTAATGATTAATTTAAAAAAAATTCTTGGGCTCTTCAAGATTTTCTAACCTAAAGAAAACATATAAAGGTGAACCAAAAAATCAAACCATACACGTCTTGAAAAAAAAAAAAAAGAGTAAAAAAAAAAAGATAAAAATATGTGAGTTTATATTTGGAATGCATATTATTTTAGTGTTAAAATATATCACATTTAGATATTTCTTTAAAGGAAGATTTTGGACACCTAAATCAATTAAAATTTTATCTTATATATCAAAAAGAATTTCTACAATTCTATTTAAATAATATTTTGATCAAACTTTAATACAAAAAAATCTGTCACTTCTTCTTAATAACAGTTATAATACAGTACCTCATTTCTTTTTAGGAAAAAAGACACCCACTAGCAATTTTTAAAACAAATGGTCAGCATTTAATATTTTGTCAAAAAATAGTCAGCCGGCTAAACTATTTTCGCATTATTGTCATTTCTTAATTTGGATCATTTTGGCTCATGTAGTTCAGATACAGTTTATATATCATATTGATACAATCCATATACAATACTGATACAGTTTTCAACTTGGGCAATTCGGTCCTTTTCTAAAAATATTTCAGTTTTTTCTTTTTTGCTACAACTTTTTAATTGAAAAATTATTTTTTGTTGTTGTTTAAAAATAATAATTAAATATAATTGTATAAAAATGATATAATTGTTATATAGAATATGTATCTATATAAGATATATGTATAGAAATTGTATAGTTCTGTCAAGAATGTATGCGTATAAAGTATATATAAAAAGTGTATAAAAATTATATAATTGTTGTATAAAATATGTAAAATAGAAACTGTACATTTATTATATAAATTGTGTATCAAAATTATATAATTTTCATATAGAATATTTATATGTATAAGATATGTATAGAAATTTTATAGAATATGTATAAAAATTGTATAAAACAAGTCAGTAAATTAAAATGGCTAAAAAATAAAATTTAAACATTCATAACTATTTTTATAAAATTAATTTCGGCCAAGTAACTATTTGTCTTTTTTTCTTTTATTGGGAGCACATACACAATGTTATGTTGAAGATAAAGCCTACCTGCCATGAGCACTTGAACCCAAAAGGGACATGATTTGACCTTTTTAGGATGTGGACACTAGAAACATCCAACTGAACATACACCATAAGCCCATGGTCCAATTACCCTATCCCACAACTATGGATCATCTATAATGATCTTGACAAGATGGATGAACTTGAGAATTGTGATGGGATAGTTGTACAAAAATGGTTATGATGGGATAGTTGTACAATGTAAGGG
>NW_025829452.1:0-1268 GCF_002878395.1 Capsicum annuum | reverse complement strand
TATCAGCATAATGTTTTTATACCTTGGCCCAACTTATATGGTAAAAACAAAGCTACTATGTCAGAGCCAATATTTAAGTGAGGTAAGGTTTGTTTTTTTCTACTTATTTTGGTAATGGTGGATCAGTTGTTGATTGGGCTATAGAAGTGAAGGTTGTTTGGCCTTTGTTGGTTCTATTGCGGTTCTAGATTTAGAGATTTGGTTTTATTAGCTATTTTTGAGTTTGAAATTCTGGGAATTGTCTCCTGGTTTGCTAATATTCTAGCATATTCTATCCATCTTTATATAGCCTGCTTTTAGAATTAGTCCTATTTTGGATTCATTCTTTCAATTTTACTAGTTCATCGCTCGCTAGTGGTCATAGTATATATGTTGAGAGGTCATGGGCTTTCCTTTAAAGTTCGTTGGTTTCATTGCCTGGTGAAAGTTTATCTTGGTATTGGTATGGCATTGGATACTCCATTCTTACCGTGATATGGTTCATGTTTTGGTGAAATTAAGAGAGGTGTGGATAGCTGATCTTTTAATTCGACCATCATAAGTTGCCAATTTGATGACATGCAATTACCTTTTGAGCTTGAATTAACATGTTTTTCCATTGATTTGATGTTAATATCATACTTAATGACCATTTTTGTAGGCAAAAGAGAAAGGGATGATGATCAAGTCATTCAAGTCAACAAGAGGCCAAATGTGAAAGAAAAGAGTCATTCAAGTCGAAGGTGGAGTACTGGCGTCGTCTTCAACGAAAATTGAGATGGAAAATGATGTTGATGATGGCCGAATGTACCTATTGGATGCTTGTTAAGAATAGTAGGAGTAAAAAGAGTTTTTCCGTGTTTCGTTTTACTGTCATTTTGTCTTATTATTTCGATGGACTTCTCGGGCATGGTTTTGTGTAATTCGATTGTGGATTACGGTGGAATTTCTGTATAATTGAGCGTTTAGGACTTAGGGTTTCTTCTGCATCCTAGGGCTAAAATTTGAGAATAGTAGAAGAATGCATATTCGAGATTTTGATGCTATCTACAGAGAGTTGAATTGTTATTGTATTCACCGAAAATTAAGATGAAAAATGACGTTGATGACTTATTGCCTCCGTTTTCGTTCCTCTTCCAGAAGATGGGAACTTTTTTAAGATTTGAAACCCTTGTTGTGGAGCCTTGGAGTAACTGGTAAAGTTGCTGCCATGTGACCAGGAGGTCACGGGTTCAAGCCTTAGAAATAGTTTCTGGCAGAAATACAAGGTAAGAATGCGTACGATACAC
>NW_025829451.1:0-2182 GCF_002878395.1 Capsicum annuum | reverse complement strand
CTTGAGTCGTAATGACTAGAGATATAGGTAAGTTTCCAATCTTTATGGAGTGAGTATAATGCCCTTAATCTATTTTTATGAGTCATAATCAAGACTAGTAACCTTTCAAATATTAGGGGTTATAGGTCAACGCAGCCCAAATTTTGATTTAAACCCTCTTTAAAAAAGGGGGCAATTCAATCGGGAACTCGATTGAAATTCAATTCGAAGGACTCCCTATATTTTCTCTTGTCTATAAAACACAAAAATCACTCCACTTCCATTCCTAAAAAATTAAGAATTAAATAATCCTAATCCTCTCAAGGTTTAAAAAAATCTCAAGAGAAGGGCACAAGTTCACTGAAGGCAAGAAATCCAATTCTTAACCAAATACATAAGTGATTATGCTTAAAAGCTCTATGTATTAACTGAATTCCTTAAATTTATGGAAGTTTCTTGGATTTATTGAGTTAAAAGTGTGTGTAAATTTGTAATCAAACCCTATTCTTGAGAATTGTGCGACAAATTATGTTATGGGAGTGAAAATAGGCTTTGTGTTTGAGATTTATGGTTAGGAATGTTTATGTTGGGTATTGGTTTGTCGTTGAATGAAATTTTTTGTGATGGGATTGAGTATTGAAACCAACTACATCTAAACCTCCATGTTGTAGTGGATACGAAACTCCTAAAGACTTGTAAACATACTTAACAAGTCGTTATGGGACTTGTAACCACTGACAATATGAAGGATAAGAAGAGTGTAAGTTATGGTGTCACTACAACACACTTGAACTGGTTGTAATCATTCTTTACAAGTCGTAATAAAGAGTTGTAATAACTGGGGATGTTTATGCAGTATATAAAATATTTTTGGTAAGCTTACGAGTACTGGAAATGAGTCATGGTCTAACATTACGACTCATTAGGAGGACTTATAATATGACATGTAACTACTAATCTGTCCTTTATCTACCCCATGACTCATCCAAATAAGTCATACCTAGTTCTTAAGACTCATACCCTAGAGTCATAATTAGTCCAGTACATGTACACTGACACCAATCCTTCCTATTTTTCTTTTTTCCTCTTAGAATTCACTTATCAATCTTATGCACATAGGTACTTATGGCACCAAAGGATGACTCATCTTCAAAGCAAACACAAAAGAAGAGAAACAAGAAACCACCTGTCCTAGAGTCTGATTACAAATTGGTAAATGAGGACACTGAAGAATCAAGCAGTGAACTCAAAGAATATCTAGTCAAGAGAAATATAGAGCCACTAGAGAAACTACTTCAGGGAAAGAAAGTCATTGTAGAGGAAGATACACCTTCCAAAATTCCAAGAAAGAAAAATCCCTGCACCTCACTACCATATTCACAGTCCCAATCTGAAGACAGTGATAATGACAATGAGAAAATTTAAATCTAGCTATGAAGAAGATAGTGAGAATGAGGAAGAACGTGGTAACAATGAGGTGGTTGAATCTTGTTTTAGAGAAGACACTGATGAGAGTGAGAGTGAGGAGCACGTGACTCCAATTGATATTCAACCACCACCACTATAACCTCAAATCCTATTATCTATTTTAGCTACTCTGGAGTCCATCATTGAACGGTGAGGGTACCCCAAAATATAGGATACTTATGATGAGGGATTGGTAACAAACCTAGCCACAGGTGATCCTAAAAGGGATATATATCTGGAGAGAACATTGACTACATCAAGCATGTCTGAAATTCCTTAATTCACAGCTTGATTTCAATAATATAGATTTTAGTGGATGACCACAGCTCCTAGGAAATTTAGTCCCGTAATAGTGTAGGAGTTATACGCGACCTACAAAGAAAAACTAAAAAGGCAATATAAATAGGTCACATTGTGGAAGGGTAGAGACCCAATCACCTCATTAACTATTCATAGAGTTTTTGTGAACATCTCCCTACGGACTATTTCATGATTCTTACACGAACCTAACATCCAACCACCAATGTATATGACTAAAATAGAGTACCACATGGATTAAATGCAAAAAATAACAAGGAAACAAATGGGTATGGAAAATAAGATAATGAATTTTTTGGTGGATAGAGAATATTATTGCTATGAATAGAGAATAAACAAGTTGGGTAGTTTGTGGTCCGATAGTGAATCCCAACAGATTACCAAGAACATGCTGAACTTTGAGGCAAAAATATGGTGG
>NW_025829450.1:0-1989 GCF_002878395.1 Capsicum annuum | reverse complement strand
AACAAATATCCTCAACACAAGATCAAAATGATCTTTACAAGAGGTGTATTTTATATTTCATAAATATAGATGAAACAAAAATTGTTAAGGCCAAGTCGTCTGAATTCACGGACTTTTCTTAAGGAATAATTCCCCTCATTGTACCCAAGGTTATGGAATCTTCCTCCAAGGATAAAATGGCCTTTAATTTGACTATAGCAGTATCTCAAATAGGCGGATTCTTCAAACACACTCACGGTTTGAATGATCACACTTAGAGTATTTTTAAGAAGAAGAAGAAGCTTGTAATTCTAATTTTTTTTTATCTTACCTTGTGGAAGAAAGAAGGATATTTATAGCCACAACATACCTCTTCTGAAGAGAGGCAATGGTTCAATCCAAAGGTTGCACCTTTGCTATAAGTTTATGTCTATTCATTAAAGATTGCATCTTTTTATCTTGTTTCATGAATAAGTGTGTCCTTTTGATGAATGGTTGCATCAGTTTGTTCAACCAGTACATCAGTTCAAAAACAATATAGCAGTTCTAAAATAGCATTAGTTCAAACAGTGCCTGCACAGTTTTGAAACACTGTTCATTGCACAGTTTCAGAACACTGTTCATTGCAAAGTTTTGAAACACTGTTTCGGAATATAAATGGAGTCCAACAAAAAATATTTCCTACGTTTTACATATATTCAGATCAGATTTTTGTCAAATAAAATTTTTCCAAAAAGATAGATCTCATCGACCAATCATTTGCCAATTCCAAATCCAAATCCGAAGCCGAGCCGAGCGAGCGGCGACGATGACGGCGCGAGGCATCTCTATTTTCTTGCTTCACTTATCATGTGGAGTAAGTGTTCATTAATATAAACACTACAAAGTTTCCTTCTCCCACCAATGTGGGAGAGTTAGTGGACTTTCCACTTTGGGAGTATTCCTTTTAAATTGGTATCTCCTTCCTTCCACAATTTTTCTCCATTTTTTCCATTCACACTTCATTCATATACTATGAACCCAACAATCCCCTACATGAATGAGGAATGGCTATTTTTTCGTAAAAATTTTATGGACAAGTATGTGATCATCAAGTAAAGACTGATTGCATCTGGATAAGTGGTTTTTTCTTTGAACTTTTCGTAGTGAACATGCATCGGATGGACTCTGTCAATCGGTAGATTTGATATATTTGAAACGTCGAGATTTAATGTACACCTAGACAACACATGTCACACAACCAGCCTTTTACCATTTATGGTTTTATGGTTTTGTTCTTTTCAGCCATGAATACATCCCTGTTTTCATGAGAGCTTAGAGAATAGCCTTTACGAACATTCTCTTTGAAGCGGCTTCCACTTCGCCCACACATAGGTGATTTCTTAATATTCAATCCTATAGATTAAACTATTTGGTCAAATCTGCCAAATTTAGATAATCATTAAAAGACTTTTCGCCTTAAGTCTTATCCTTGTTTACTATACATTGTCTACATCATGAGAATGGGTTGGGTAATTGACAATGTTGAACCTGTCAGACACAACTTTATTTGATCTCCTTAAACCTAGCTCTTGGGATCTCCAGTCTGCTAGGTAGAGTTACCACCATGCTGACTTATCCTAAGACTTAAACCCATTCCCTTGGATGTTCTTTCCACTCCTTCTCTAGATAGGCCTTTTGTAAGTGGATTCGACATATTATCTTTTGACTTTACATAGTCTATAGTGATAATTTCACTAGAGAGAAGTTCTCTAATGGTATTATTTCTTCATCTTATATGACGAGATTTACCATTATGCATCATGCTCCCTACCCTACCTATTGCTGCCTATCACAGTGTATACATACTGGTGCCACTGGCTTGGGCCAATACAAAATATCTTCCAAGAAATTTTGAAGCCATTCTGCTTCTTCACCGGCTCTATCTAATACGATAAATTCAGATTCCATTATAGAGAGAGCAATACAAGTCTGTTTGGACGATTTCTAAGAAACTGCTCCTCCACCGAT
>NW_025829449.1:0-1942 GCF_002878395.1 Capsicum annuum | reverse complement strand
ATACATCCAATGAAGTAATAATTAATTGAGATTTTTATAATTACTCTGTAAGAATAAAGATTTGTATAAATATGATAAGTTAATATGGTTATGATGTTTTTTCTTTTATTATCCCTTTGTTTAGGTTCTACCTCTACAATTCTACATGCACTTTCTTAATTTCCACCACCTATTTGAAAATAAATATAATGACTAATGTTAACGTGGCAAGAGATTGGTGGTTGGATGGATGATGATAAGTTGGAAAAAAGTTGGAATGGGCGGTCCATAGAGTAGGACCCTATAACAAGAGAAAAGTAATGGTTCATCATTCATGATGATGATAGGTCGGTTTGTGTGATTTGTCATTTGATTTGATATGTTTCAAAGCCCAAAAAGAATGACGAAAGAAACAAAACAAACAAACTGAAATTGTGTGAAAAAATATATTCCATACATATATTACATAGTAATTTCATGCACTAGTTATTTTGTTGATGGCAAGTTATAGTAATTGTTAAGATTTGCATATAGCACATAGCACAAATATGACAAGTGCTATGTGTTTTACAAAAATAATAATCATAGAAAACTTTGAATCTTGGTTTATAACTAGGGATGTTAACCGAGTCACTTATAGCGCATGAATTACTATGTTAATTGTTATAGATAGATTAGATATAGTTTTTTTTTTTCTTGTATTATTTTGATTTATTTATTTTGGTTATTATGTTGTATGTTGTTTTCTTTATTATTCTTCAATAAGTTATGTATTGCTATGCATTTCACATTTTCTGTTGATATAATTACTCTTATTCCTGTATTGCTTTTTCAAATCATTTGCAATGCTTTATTTTAAATTTTGGATGAGGATGTTGTGATGGATGTGTGGACTTATTAAGAGTGATAGGATTAGAAATGAAATTATTCGGGAGAAGGTGAGATTGACTTTAGTAAAGGACAAATGCGGGAATTAGGTTGCGATGGTTCGGACATGTAATGAGTAGGGGAGCAGATGCTCCAATTCGGAGGTGTAAGGGCTGGCTATGGATGATTTTAGGTGGGGTAGAGGCAGACCGAAGAAATATTGAAAGGAGTTGATTAGATATGATATGAAGCAGTTACAGCTTGCGAAAGACGTGACCCTTTTAGGAAGGTGTGAGAACGTGAATTAGGGTAGAAGGTTAGTGGGTAGGAGTTCGTCCGTAGTAGTTTAAGAGTATTTTTGTTTATATCTATGCCTGTAGTTTCTTGTTCGTGGTGTTTCGGTGTTGTCTTCGATTTCGAATAGAGAGTTTATAGTATTATCTTGTGGGTGCCTTGTTTTCATTATTATTTAGCAGTGTGTTATTTTATTTTTGTTGTGTGCTTTTATGTTTTCTGTTTATTTGTTGGTTATACTGTTATCTGTTATGAGCCGGGGGCTATCGGTAATAATCTCTCTGATATGAACTGCGTATACTTTATCCTTTTCAAATCCCACTTTGTGGAAAATGCTCAATATGTTGTTGTTGTTTTGAACTAAGGATTGGAGTTGAGTTAGAACTAAAACCTATTTTGACATAATACTTGAATTAATCCAATGTGTTGCGGACACCAAAAAATTGCATTATTGAAGAAATAAAAATAAAATTTAAATTTTGTACATTGTTATTATACACAATATTCTACAAACTTGACTTCCTACGACGAATTATCTATTTTTTTTTTTTTTTTTTACTTTATACATCAAAAGTGCACAAAACTTTAAGCTGATACAAATGCTTGGGAGATTAATAAAATGTCCTACTTAAATGAATACATGGAATTCTAGAAATTAGAATGACATCCATAGACCATACTTAACACACCAAGGTCCCCAACCGAAATTCGGCGCCCCAACCCCACAAATTTGCCGCCCCACGAGTTAGAAGGGGAGGGGTCCCTTTACCACTAAAAACGACAAGAGAAATTTATGGAAACT
>NW_025829448.1:0-1220 GCF_002878395.1 Capsicum annuum | reverse complement strand
AAAAAAAATTATAAAAAGATTTTGAAGAAATAAAAGTAATATATTTAATGAAGGCGGGGTAGGGGTGGGGTAAGTTGGGGGTGCAACAGGGTTAGGGTGGGTCATTTTGAG
The DNA here is from genome assembly GCF_002878395.1 of Capsicum annuum. Lineage (NCBI taxonomy): Eukaryota > Viridiplantae > Streptophyta > Magnoliopsida > Solanales > Solanaceae > Capsicum > Capsicum annuum. The sequence goes on along the minus strand of NW_025829448.1, from coordinate 1,109 downwards.
CATGGGAAGGCACATGTCGTTTGTTTTTTCTAATTTCATTAAGAAAATTATTTTCTATTAAACGAGTTGAAGTGGATAGTGAATTGGGGTCATTTGAACCCAATTTAAAAATGGGTTGAGATTTACCCAATAGTAAATTATCTTGAACCCAACCCATTAAATAATAGGTGGGTTGCGTGGGTCTGCTCAATTTGGGTTCATTTTGACACCTCTAATCATGGCATTACTTTATCCCGTATCCCTGAGTTACATGCTAGTGCTCAACCCGCTAACCATCCCCTAACACTTCATCACCACGCTATGTAGGGTTGGAGACACTCCTACTTTTCCTGTGCAGTGATTAAGTAGCTTCCTGGTTGATTGCGAGTAGACTTAAAGTGGTGAGCTTCAATCTTTCGGAAGAGCTTCATTTTATGGTTTTGTTTCCTTATGTCATAGTCTTGGTTTCAGACTTATTTTTGGCTATTGTCTGGGAATGTCCCGACTTAGATTTTTTTGGTTCTGATTAGAGGCTTTGTGGATTACTGTGGACTTGAGTATTGGTTATTGGTTATTGATATGTCTTAGATTCCTTTGAGCTCATCCTTTTTATCTTATTATATGTTTGGAATTCATCCGCTGATAGGTGTCACACCTTAAATCCTATTACGGTGGATAGGCACCCGTAGCCGTGAAGGCCCAAAAGAACCAATCCATAACCTTGTACTTCTCATGCATGTAACTATAATAACACAAGGTTTTTCCATACATGGATATAATTTATTGATGAGAAATAAATAGCAAGCCCAAAACTATATATACCAGACCTGGTCGTTGAGGCCATAACATCTAAAAGATAAGACACTTTCATGCTTAACTTTACATTGGTCTATAAATCCTCTAAAAGATACATAGATACTTAGTTAAGGTTGGGACAAACCATCACCATACTCTTAACTTCTTTGCAATACCAAATTATATAAAACAGACTCAAAAAGCTACGAATAAAGCTGTATCTCACCAATAGCTGCTGGATATCCTGGGCTCCTAGTGACAAAGTGTATTAGCTGAAGCACCTCTGCCTGCAATATGAAATGCATGTCCCTCATAAGGGGCGTCGGTACAAAAAT
>NW_025829447.1:0-7375 GCF_002878395.1 Capsicum annuum | reverse complement strand
TCAATAACTCCTTTTGTACTCCAAACAAACAATAATTCTCCTTAACTAATAATTCCTTCTTAAACCTCTACTAAGCTAACAGATAAGGACATATCAGCATAACACAAAATCTATAGCATGCATAGATTTATCTCTATACTTTCTGCCAATCGTCATGCTCACTCTTCTTGCCACTACTCTTCTATAACTATATTTCAAACTATAATAAGGTTCTACTATTCATAAATCACAATATTGAAGTTTATAATATCCCTCGAATACTTACTACATTTAAAAATCTAGGTTCATACTATCTCCTATCATGAGCACTATCTGTATAAAAAGGGTCAATGGGTAATCTGAATACATATCTAATTCTATCTCAACTGAACAACATATAAGGATAACTTTCAACTTAAGGAACTTAAAACACTAGGGAGCTTCTCTCAAGACTCTTGTATGACTTCTATAATTTCTTCTAGAAAATCTTAGAGCATTATCTAGGAAGGAAGTTAGAACTTGCTAACTATGTTATCTTGAGAATAAGTCATAGATGAGGGAATTTTGGGGTAACACATGAATAGACAGGAGATTCTAATAGAACAACTTTACTGCACGATCTAGCATATAAAAGATAGGAAACTTTTCTTAAATACCTTATAGCCTCTAGAAGAAAAGTATAGACGTCTCTGTACCATTCCACAAGACTCTACTAGAAAAGGCTTCACAGACATCCTAGGACACTTGAAATCTGTGCTCCGATACTAAGTTTGTTAGGCCTCAACAATGTATCTCGAGACGTCACACGGTGCTTAAGACCATAAGTGATCCCAAGCTAACCCTTATACTGGCATAACTCATGAGCAACTGAAAGAAATATATAAGTTTAAAAGAATAATGCGGAAGATAAATATTTTTTTAATATGCTCAATACAAAGCTGTATTAAGACAATACATCTCTGATTATACAAGGCAAAAATTGAATCAACTACCTTAACTCTACTGACTGTCTATGAAGCCTCAACTAATACTTACTAGAGGTAGCCGGGACATGACCCCTAGCTATCCCTAATCAATATGACTGAATAAAAGAGCTAATACAAAATTATAATTGACTTGATTCCTTAAATCATAAGAAGCCATCACCTGCTGATTGAAAGCTGCAAACTGTCTAAGTCTGAATATATGTACTAAAACTTGTACCTACATTATGAGACAACGTAGCACATAGACATATATGTGGATCAGTACTTTGAGGATGTACTGACTATATTGGGGTGAAATTCATAGATAAAACACTATCTCTCCTCATCATAATTTACAAAACAATGCATGCTAAATGTAAATGACTCATATAAGCTTGAGTAATCTGAAATACTAAAATCTAAAATAATAAGAAGCAAATCATATTTTATAAATCTAGTGAGTCATAACATTTAGTTCTAAAAGATGTACTTGTATTCTCTCTTTAAATCATATTGTCTAAGTGTAGAAAGGACTCACTCTTTAAATCTAAAAGATAAAAACTGAAAACTATAGCTAATGTATTACTGTAAAGCATAATCTGAATAAAATTAGTGAGCCATTACACTTAGTTTTTCTAAAGCTTTTCTGTTAACCTTTTCTTTTAGAACATGGAAAATTTGAAACTTAGGTATTATAGAACTTTGGGAGTTTTTTCTGACCGACATAAACCATGTGAGCTGCCATGGATTCCAACATCTTGCCCACGTTGGGAAGAACTATTCTACCCTTGCCCTCGGAATAGAACCTTAGCTTAATTGATCACTATCTTAGTCATCCACGTAGAAGTGGGAATAAACTTAATCCTACGGTGGTATGTAGTTCTGGGGCATGAGACGTTGGAATCATACCCAACTCGATGCTAAATACTACTCCCATAATTAGGCTCAAAACTTTAGGAAATCCACCTTAAAATAGCATAAGGGTTTATAATGAAACCAAATTATACTTCTCTTTCTTTAAATTTCAAGCTTTATGAACAATGTGGATTCCTTATCTTAGCTTAGGGTCAAAATATCAATTTATTTCTTACAAATCTAAATACTTGGTTATCAAAGCATGCTAAAATTATAACCTTCTTTAAATAACAAAACTCAATCTTAGGGCTTAAAGCCCATACTTCAAACTCACGTAAATTCACAGAAAAACATCATGCTTAATATGCTTCGTGAAAATACTTCAACAATATAGAAATAATAAACTCAAGAATCTCAATATCATGCTTAAACTCAATTGGAAAAATCTGAAAAATCGCATTACTTGCATAAATATATGAAATTAGCCATGCAATTCAACTTTTAAATCATTGGGAATATCATAAACTTGTAAATAACAATAATGGATATAAACCCTAACTTGAATTTCATGGAAAATAAAATAAAATTCAGTAATTTGCAATTTAAAACAAGTTTTGGGCACAAGGACGATAGGATTGTCTTTGTTCATAGCCCTACATACCTCAATTGATGATATCAGATGAGAAATCTTGAATCCTGGATTCTTACGATGAATTGAATGTTAGATATTGAACTTTGAATCCTTTGGAGATGATCTTGAAATCATTCCTGAAGTTCTTAGATTAGAAACCCTAAATTCTTAATCTTTTTGTTGAAAAGAAGAAGATGGAATTGATGATTCTTGAGGGGATTGATTAGGGTTTGTTCTTAAGAAAAAAATGGAGAATTAGGGAAATAATGCCCCAATTGAAGCCTTAGATCGTCTTTTTACGACCTGAGTTGAGATGGGAAAATACCCCATTGCCCCTCCTTAATTTAAACCAAAAATTTGTAGCATGTATTGCCCTTTGAAGGGCCACCACGATGCGGTGTAATCGCGCATCTTACTGCCTCAAACTAAAAATGTCATAACATTTCACTCGGGAAATGAATTTTGGCGAAATTGGTATTGTTTGAAAGATAATTTAATTATATACTATTTGATGGGTCTTGACTGAAAAATTCTACATACATCAAAAGTTATACACTTTTAAAGTCCACCCTTGTAGAATGGAACACCAAATATTGGACTAATTAAAGGATCTTAGCTCAACTTGGCTCTAAGTGATTTCTAGGAACACTTTTCACCTAATAAGAATTTCATACACAAGGATGAAGGTCATGAAATATGCATTTCAAATTATGGATCAAGGACATGGAAAATATGCCTTCACCGCGGCACGGTAATCCTCCCATAGTTATATTTACCACGATATGATGGACCTCTTGGCTCTATACTCACCATGACGTAATGGAATCATGGTGAGCTAGTGGAATTTGATAATTATGAATTCACCCTTCAGTATGATGCAGTGGTTTGAATGGTATATTGGATTTTAGTTAATTTGGTATTGATGGAAAGCTTATTCAATTTACCACACAATGGAATGTCTAAATATGAAAAATTCCATATGAAATAAATGTCATTCATTCTTGTAGCTAATCTTTGACATTCTAAGGATGAAATTAAGCTACGAAAAATTCAAGGTATAACACTAGGTAGGAGGAGTAGAATGACCATTTCCTTCAAAGCGTGGGTAGACAACCACCTGAAGACGGGTTAGCGAGTGATCGCTAGTATGAACTAAGTATAAAGATAAAATAATGCCATTTGTAAAACCAAGTAAAACCATCCATGTGTACACAAGTATACATATATATAACAATGTCGGGAAAAGGGAACCGTGTTTGGAATGCATTTAAAACCTTTACCTGGGTTATGTAGCTTTGCCTTCCTAAACCAGTCATGGGCTGTATGGGTCAGATCCCCCTGCTGAAAGTGACCAGTGCATGAAGCCGCACAACTAGGGAAGAAAAGTTGGGATGACTAGTACATCTCCCAAAACATAGTGTTACACCATGCACACGGTCACTTAGACCAAACCTTACATCGGCAAAAATGAGTTTTTGGTTCAGATCCCCCCGAGACCACAACCTTCAACGACCTTGCTGCACCTCCAGCCTTTAATCCCAATTAAAACCATTTTCCATTAAAACCATTATTCTATTATTATTAACTGAGGTTATTAGTATTGGTATCTTCATACCAACAATAATAACTTGTAAGTATTATCCTTAGCTAAACCTTAGGGGATTCCATATACCCCACATAATTTCTAATTAACCAAACCAATGTCTGCCAGGGCCTTTCCAATACAATTAGACCATTTAAACCATTCACAACAATTAGGGTTCCATTACAAAGTTCAAACTATGCATAATTTCCATTAAAAAACCAATATTATAGTGAAAACATTGTTAAATGCATTTTATCAAACACATTGGGCACATAGTATTTCCAAAACCAAAGAACCATTACCATACAACCAATTATCAAAAACCATTATTAATGCATATAAAATCATGATTAAAATATGGGGAAAACATAACCAAACATTTATAACCAAAACCCTCAAATCATATTGGAAAACCCAAAATCATACAACATTCAAATCATAAAAACATTGTATAAAACAATGGGTTTAGTTCAAACTAATAATGTGGGAAGAGAACATGCCTTAATTGATAAAGTAGATGGAGATAAACCACCAACAAGATCCCCAAATTAGTCCTCTAGTTGGATCATAGCTTTTTTGCCTAAAAGATCTCGAGAGAATTATAGAGTGTTTAGAAAGAGTTTCTAAGTGTTAATGAATAAAATAATAGGGTAAATAACCTCCTAATAGGAATATAAGTCATGGGAACTTATTAATATAAGTGAGAAAATATCTAGATTGTACTCACTTTAGTTGCACAAAAATCCTATCACAGGGAAATGACTGACCCTTACGAGTCGTGTCCTCTCTGTACAAGTGGTACCTACCACTCGTACCATTGGCGTTTCCCTCGGACCCAACACTATCCAAAGTATGACTCATTCAACTCACGTCGTATCCAAACATAAAACCCATACCCATGATCCATACTATGGAAGAATCGAATCCTAAGAGGATTAAACCTTTTCCACCATACGAGTCCTTGGTACAACTTGTACCCTGGCTTAAGGCTCACGGTGAGCTAGTTGTACTCAGACCTAACCTAGCTTACCAAGTCTAAGGTTAAGTGAAGGGACCAAATGATCAGTATCTGACCATACGACTCATACTAAGCAAGTCATACCTATTCCAATGACCAAAATCCATCCAACCAACCAACACTGGTTAGTATATGACTTGACCATACCGCTCGTACCTCAACACACGATGTGTACCCATGAGTCATATTTGGTCCATAGTTTAGAACTTTAGGAAATTTTCTAAGGTCCAGAAACCAGGGTGTTACAGTCTCCCCCAGTAGGAACATTCATCCCCGAATGACGGATAAGGTAGCACAAACAATACTTACACCCTCTAGAGAACTCTACTCTTACATTTAACAAAGATGTAAGGAAATTAAGTAGAGTCATTTGTGTTATCAAATTATAGATCAAGAATTCATACCTTCCGCACAAATATCCAAAGCCAAGAACAAATGCAGATATTTGGACTTTATGTCCTCTTCTGCTTCCCATGTGCTTCTTCCACCTTATGGTTCCACCACAGAGCCTTAACCAAAGCCAGATCCTTGGTCCTTAACCGACAAACCTACCAATCTAAGATTTTAACCAGAACCTCTTCATAAGACAAAGTGAACAAGATACCCAACCCCTCCAAAGTAATAATCAAAGAAGGATCACCAAGACACTTCCTCAACATGGAGATATGAAATACCGAATGAATGGAGTTTAAACTATAATGCAACTCTAAATTGTAAAAAACATTTCTATCCCTCTACAAAATCGTATAAGTACCAATATAGCGGGGGATAAGCTTCCTCTTTTTCCAAATAACATTACACTCTTCATGGGAGATACCTTGAGGAACACCTTATACCCACCCTCAAACTCTATGTCTCTACGCCTTACATCTGCATAGGACTTTTGGCGACTTTGGGTAGCCTTAAGCCTATCCCAAATCACCTTCACCTTTTCCATATCCTGATAGACCAACTACAGACTAAACATATTCATCTCACAAAGCTCGGACCAACCACTAGGAGATCTATATATCCTACCATATAATGCCTCAAAAGGAGCCATACAAAACCAAAAATGATAGATATTGTTGTAAGTAAACTCCACCAAAGTTAGATGCTCAACCCAACTGCCGCTATAATTAACCGCACATGATCGAAGCATATCCTCAAATGTCTAAAAAGTTCTTTTCGCTTGCTCGTCGATCTGAGGATTAAAAGCGATACTCAGACTCACCTTAGTACCTAATCCCTTCTGAAAACACCGCAAGAACAGAGATAAGAATAGCATACCACTATCAGAAATAATCAAAATAGGTACTCCATATAGCTTTACGATCTCCTAAAAATACAACCTTGCATACTCCTCTACCAAGAAGGCAATCCTCACTGGCAAGAAGTGAGCAGAATTTGCCATGCTATCAAAAATTAGCCAAATCGAAACACATTGATTCTGTGATTTAGAAAGACTGGTAACGAAGTCCATATTAATTACCTCCTATTTCCATTCTGGAAAAATAATCTCTTGATAAAACCCAGCATTTCTTATGTGCTCAACTTTAATTTGTTGACACACTAAGCACTTACAATTAGCCACATCCCTTTTCATACTATTCCACCAATACATATCCTTCAAATCATGATACAACTTTGTTGAGCTGGGATGTACAATTTACCACAATTCATGCGCCTCAGCTAAAATCCTTTGTCTCAACTTGTCGATATCAAGAACGCACAGCCTCCCTTAGTACTATAAAGTAACATTGCCACTGATCTCAAATACCACTACCCTTTGCTCAACACTATTACTCTTAGTTTTCATCAAGATAGGATCTAGCACCTATTTATCCTTAATCACTGCACTAAGAGAAGACCGACGACTTCCTATACCATCACTCCACCATCCTTGAAGTTCATAATATGAACTCCAATATTTGCCAAATAGTGAATATCTTTCACTAATAATCATTTTCATTCCTCCACATAAGCCAAAATCCCCATGGATAGCATCAGCAACCATGTTAGCCTTAGTTGGATGATATAAAATGCTCATATCATAGTCCTTGAGAAGCTCCAACCATATTCTTTGCCTAATATTTATCTCCTTTTATGTGAACACATACTGCAAACTCTTATGATCAGAAAAGATTTCTACGTGCACTTCATATAAATAATTTTGCCAAATTTTCAAAGAAAAAAACACGGCCAATAGCTCCAAATCATAAGTAGGATAATTCCTCTCGTGTACCTTCAACTACCTAGAAACATAGGTAATCTGTAATACCTTGTACTTTTCCTAGCTCAATTTAACTTCAAAAAATTTCAAGGGTTACATTCAAAAATAAATAAACTTTGTTACATATAGA
>NW_025829446.1:0-1101 GCF_002878395.1 Capsicum annuum | reverse complement strand
TACCGCAAGAGCAATAAAAAAAGGATTTATTTCAGATGGACTGTTAACAAGATACTGTAAAATAATTGGACACAAATATCCAGATCACCAATGTTCGAGGTGTAATGGAGAAGATAATATTATTCCAGAGGTACATTTAGAATAAAAATCAAGAAGACAAAATGCCAGCTGGAAAGATAAGATAAAGATCAATAATGGAGCAGATAAGACAACGAAAGATATTTGGACTTATTGTACAAATTTTTCTTACGATAAGATTACAATAATGTAAAGCATTTATGACTTTTCTTAACTTTTAGAGAAGGTTAGGCCATAGGCCCCTTTTGTTGACTTTTTTTCTTTATTTTAGTTTTAACGTGTGTAAAGTTAGTTTGTAAATTTTCGTTCGATAAATGAAGAAGGCAGAAGGCATTGCAAAGGCAAGCCTTCATACGCTGAAGCAACTTTTCTCTCCACTCCATAACAAATACTTTACTCAGTAAATTAGATAAACATATTTCAATGGAAAAAACTATGGAGCAACAAACTTCAGAAATATCAAAGCTACCCGAACAGGTATATTTATTTATGATTATGAATAGCTAAATTCATAATTCCAAACAATCATGACACGATAAAATAAATTCATATTAGTTACTTTGTAGTAGAATTATTCGAAGAATAATGCTCCTGCAAAGACCTTGAGAGTGCAGAATTTTCCGCTGCAGACCTGAGTAACTGTTGGTCCAGGTTAGCTAATTTTGCTTCAAACTCATGCTTCATTTTGTCAAACTGTTTGGTTTTATTCTGAATCACATCATGCAGCTTCTGTTCATGTTCTTCTTTCAAATTTTGTATCTGCAGCATGCACTCCTTCAGTGCACCATCCAGATGTAATTTTAGTACACCATCCAGATGTGATGCCCTGTCTTCAGCAGTAAGCTTCAAAAGAGTAACGGATTCCAGGTTATTTTTCAGTTTCGCGGCTTCTTACTCAGCCTTCTCCCAACCTGTACAGAGAGATGTGAATAAAAGAATTCAGTACCAAGTTGCAAAACACTTGTTGCAAGAAAAACACAAGTCAATAAGGAACATCACCTAAGACGGCTTCTTCAGCAACTT
>NW_025829445.1:0-1613 GCF_002878395.1 Capsicum annuum | reverse complement strand
ATATGCAACCCTCCATCAGCTTGATTCAGCTGGTGGAAATTGATGATACATCTAAAACTTAAGCTGATCGTTCACTTCTTACAGGAAAACTCTAAATAAGATCAACTGTATTCAAGGTCTATCCCAATAATAAACCCCACACAGATAAGAGATACTTATAGTATATCACCAGTGGTCATTTTCTTGCCTTGGGAATTAGAAGCAGTGGTTCTTTCTTTTGCAGTGTTACTCCAAATTTTGCAGTCATGTCTAGCTCCGCGGCACACTTTCCATGAGGAAGTTCCCAATCAAAGAAATGAACAAGTGAAGCAAGGACTAAGGGAACTTCTATTGCAGCCATCGGAAGGCTTGGACATATCCTCCTTCCTGCACCAAAGGGTAAGAACTCAAAATCATTCCCTTTGAAGTCCATATCAGAACTCAGAAACCTCTGTGGTCTAAACACCTCTGGCTCTTCCCATATCGAAGGATCCCTTGCAATAGCCCAGACATTAACCAAGATTTGAGTGTCTTTAGGAATTGTGTAACTCATAATTTTGCAGGTTTCGATAGCCCGATGTGGAAGCAGCAACGGTGCTGGAGGATGCAACCTAAGTGTTTCCTTCACACAGGCTTAGACATAGGACATCTGCAGCAATTGAGATTCTTTTGGATAATCACTGTCACTGAGTTCTATCTCAAGCTCCTCTTGAACTTTCTTCATTGAATCTACATTTTTAATCAGCTCCGCGATCGCCCACTCTATCTTTGAGGTAATGGCGTCTGACCCCGCAGAGAGTAACTCCTTCACAGGGTTAGAAGGAAACTTGTTATATACAAAATCCTGATTACAAAACTCCAACTTTCTGAAGTATAAGAACTTTAAAAAGAGCATATATGCACAAAAACTAACATGATTACTTTAATTTTCATTTTTCAGATACTACTAAAGACTAACTTGGTTTATACAAGAAAATGAATCTCACAAAGCACGTTTTGAGAGAAGGGGAGGGAACAAACCATAAATAGCTGGTGGATACGATCATTGGTAAAATTATGATCGAGGAGAGTTTCCGAGAAATCTTGTTGGCTAGAAGAACCATTTTCTCTACTCTTCCTTCTTTCTTCAAGAATAGGCTCCCACTTGGAACAAAACTGTGTCACTAAATGTATATATTTTTTTCCCAGACCTTGAAATTATCTAATTTACAGAAAATTGGATAAAAATTAGATATATTTGGAGCAGAGGCCAGTTCTACTATTACCCTAACAAGATTTTTCTGCTCACCATCTTCTCTTCCCTCCTCCAAATTAACCATATCCTTAGATATCAGAACATTACTCAGCATATTCAACGCAGTTGCAAAGACTAGCTCTCTCCAATATTCACCACTTCACCTTCTTTTGACCTCAAGAATTCTACCAATTCCATCACTTTTTTCTCCCTTAAACAAGCTTGAGATACCAATACTTTGGCAGAGAAAAGCTCAGTTTTGCATAAAGTTCTTAAGTATCTCCATCTACTGTTACATCCCGAATTCCAGCCCAATGATGTCGTATCAAGATCTGATCCTTTTGATGGAACAACATTTGGAACATGTCTAGCAGACAGGATTCTATCATGGGTTTTGAGG
>NW_025829444.1:0-1285 GCF_002878395.1 Capsicum annuum | reverse complement strand
GATTTTTTTATGTTTCACATTTGTCTTCTCAAAGTACCGTAAATTCACAAAAAAAAAGAAGAGTTTTGTTTACCTTTTCCACTTATTTGTCAAAAACAAAAATACCAAAAAGATTTTTCTTCATAATTGGTGGTGTCAGTGTCTAGCTGAAAATCCAAAAGTTTTTTTTTTGTTGTTTGTTTTTGGTAGTGTCTCTTAAGTTAGGGTCAATTTATTAGTTAATCATTAATTGTCCAATCTGGATGAACTACGCATACCTGATTCCTTTCCCTTGGGTTGGGATACGTAGGCAACCCTCGGTGGATCTGGTAATTCTTTGTGTTGGGCTTTGTCTTATTATTAGCCTAGGTCTCTCGCCCCGTAATCTAGAGTTGTTAGCTAAGTAGACTAATCTCGCTCAGTACTTCTGTTCGGCAAATTGGAGTCATGGATGTGGTCTGTCCCATCGACATGTGCTTGTGTAAAAAAATTCCAAGGGTTGGGAATCTTCTAGGCCTGTCGAATTTTTGAGATAACGTCTTATGTGTTATTACAGGATGGATTTTTCCACCAAGTTTAGAGTTCTGATGGTTGTCAAGGTGCCCAAAAAGTTAATCAAGTGGTAGGAAATGTTTAACTATGTTGATCAGCAGAAACTGGTTAAAATATTAGGTGATCTTATGGAACTTCTGTATGTTACCCCTCGTCCAGATTTAATAGAGGCTTTGTTGACCTTTTGGGATCCGAGTAGTTTGGTATTCAGGTTTGGGGAATGTGAAATGACTCCTACTTTGGCAGAAATATCCGGTTTGTTGCATTTGCCCTATATCAAGAGGATATGATCCGAGCACGATATCATACTGGAGTGAGATTTTTGCAGGCTTGTGGTTTAAAAAGTAAGGGTATCCGTTTAGGTTGTTTAAGTATTTGTGGGTTTCCCTAGATTTTTTGTTCGCTAGATTCGGGCCCTCGGAAGGTTTTGATTGCTTTTGGGATGAATTTCATGTGACTAAGGAGAAGTGGAAGAGAAAGCGTCTTGAAGTCTTCACCCTCGCTTTGTTAGGTACTTTAGTGTTTCCACTAGAAGAAATATGTATTAATACCCGTTTGCAATCTGTGGTGGTGACCCTATTTCATAAGGATCAAAACGACAAGGGCATTAATCATAAGGGCAGGTTCACTCTCATACCCATGATCTTAACAAAAATATATAAGGCTTTAACCGAAGTGAAGGGGGGAAGAAGATTTTTGGAGGGCAGTAACCTGATATTGCAGTTATGGATGATGGAGCATTTGCATGCGCCTT
>NW_025829443.1:0-1218 GCF_002878395.1 Capsicum annuum | reverse complement strand
ATGAAGTCCATATTTATCATCTCCCATTTCCACAAAGGCAAAGCTATCTCTTGGGAAGTACGACTGGGCCTCAAATGTTCCACTTTAACTTGTTGACAATTCAAACACTTGGAAACAAAATCAGCCACATCACGCTTTATATTATTCCACCAATATATAGTTTTAAGATCATGGTACATTTTAGTAGAGCCTGGGTGAACAACATACCTCAAAGTGTGAGCCTCATCGAGTATCCTCTCTTATAAACCGTCCACATTCGGTACACAGAGCTTGCCTTGGTACCTTAAAATACCATCTCTGCCAATTTAAAATGCCATCACTTTCTATTGACCCACATTTTTCTTGATCTGCATCAAGATGGGGTCTCCAGCCTGATTTTCTTTCACTTCAGTACATAAGTAAGACTTTGCTAATTCATGCACCACAACTTCTCCATATTCTGAATCTAGAATTCGCACCCCTAAGTTGGCTAGCCGGTAAATATCTTTCACCATCTCCCTTTCCTTCCTCAATATGAGAAAGACTGCCCATAGATAGACTGCTGAGAGCGTCGTCCACCATATTCACCTTGCTCGGATGATAGTGCAGGCTCATATCATAATCCTACAATAGTTCCAACCAATGCCTTTGCCTGAGATTTAGCTCTTTCTGTGAGAAAACTTACTGCAAACTTTTATGGTCAGTAAATATATCAACATGTACCTCATACTGATAATGCCATCATATTTTTAGTGCAAACGCCACAATCGCTAACTCCGAGTCATGGGTGGGGTAGTTTCACTCATGCACCTTCAATTGTCTAGATGTATAAGCTACCACCTTACTATGCTGCAGAAGTACATATCCAAGTCCCACTCGGGATGTATCACAGTACACAAAAAAACCCTCTGTACCCTCGGAAAAGATCAAAACTGGTGCAGTAGTCATCATGTATTTCAGTTTCTTAAAACTATTCTCACAAGAGTCGGACCATACAAATTTTACCTTTTTCCGAGACAACCTGGTATGTAGAGTAGTTATTGAAGAAAAACTCTCTACGAACCTTCTGTAATACCCCGCCAAACCCAAGAAGCTCTGAATGTTGGTTGAAATTGTGGGTCTGGGCTATTTTCTCACTGCCTCAATCTTTTAGGGATCAACTTTAATTCCTTCACTAGACACAATACGCCCTAAGAAAGCAATAGCATTTAGCCAAAATTCACACTTGGAAAATTTTGC
>NW_025829442.1:0-2113 GCF_002878395.1 Capsicum annuum | reverse complement strand
AAATCGACCGAGGTGTGCTAGGGTGTTGGGGATCATCCCAATGTGGTCTGTTTAATTTTTCATTGCCATATGGGTGGACAAATGGGCAAAACAGCGTGAACGGGGTATTTTTGGGCCAAATCGGTGTGCTACAGCCCATGGTTTTTGGAAGGGCCTGGGGTCCAGGCGTGCTGCAGGCAAAAAATCGATCGAGGCCAATCAGGGAGGTTGGGGATCATCCTAATATTGTCCGTTTAATTTTTCATGGTCATTTAGGTGGAATAACTAACGAAATGACACGTATGGGGCATTTTTGGGCTAAATCGGAGTGCTATAGCCCACATTTTTTAGGGTGGGACTAGGGTCAAGGTGTGGTGTGGGCTAAAAATCGATCGGAGCATGTCAGGGAGGATGGAGATCATCCCAGTGTGGTCTGTTTAATTTTTCGTGGCCATTTGGGTGGACAAACGGGCAAAACAGCATGAACGGGGCGTTTTCGTGCCAAATCATTGTGCTATAGCCTAGATTTCAGGGGTGGGCCCGAGGTTCAAGCGTACTATAGGCTGAAAATTGACCGAGGCATGTTAGATAGGTTCAGGATCATCCCAGTGTGGTCCATTTAATTTATAGTGGCTATTTGGGTGGAAAAATATGAAAAATATCATAAACTAGGTGTTTTTAGGCTAAATCAGTGTTCTTAGCCCATGGTTTTGGGGGTGAAGCGGGGCTCCGGGCGTGCTGTGGGCTAAAAATCGACCGGGGTATGCCAGGGAGCTTAGGAATCATTCCAGCATGGTCCATTTAATTTTTCATCGCTATTTGGGTGGACAAACGAGCGAAACAGCGCGAATGACGCTTTTACAGGTCAAATTAATGTGCTATAGCCCATGGTTTTTGGGGTGGGCCCGAGGTCTGAGAGTGTTGTTGGCTAAAAATTAACTAGGGCTTGCCAGGAAGGATGGGGATCGACCCAGTATGGTCTGTTTAATTTTTTGTGGCCTTTTGGCTAGACAAACGGGCGAAATGGCATGAATGGGTCATTTTTAGGCCAAATCAGTATGCTATAGCCCATGGTTTTGGGGGTGAGTCTGGGGTCCGGGTGTGCTCGGGGACAAAAACTGATCTGGGAAAGCCAGGGAGATTGGGGATCATCCCAGTGTGGTCCTTCAAATTTGTCAAGGCCATTTGGCTAGATAAACGGGTGTAACGGCGCGAACAGGGGTTTTCAGACCAAATCGGTGTGCCATAGCCCACGATTTTTGGGTGGGCTCGGGGTCCGGGTGTAATGTGCGATGAAAATAGACTTGGGAATGCCATGTAGGTTGGGTATCATCCTAGTGTGGGCCGTTTAATTTTTCATGAATATTTGGGTAGACAAAGAGGTGAAACGGCGCGAATAGGGCATTTTCCAGCTAAATTGGTATGCTATAGCCCATGGTTTTGGGAATGGGCTCGGGGTCCGGGCGTGCTGTTGGCCGAAAATCGATCAAAGTGTGCTAGGGAGGTTGGGGATCATCCCAGTGTGGTCAATTAATTTTTTGTGGCGATTTGGATGGACAAATGGGAGAAACAGTGCGAACGGAGCATTTTTGGGCTTAATCGGTGTACAACACACAATTTTAGGGATGGGTCGGTGGTTTGCACGTGCTGTAGGCCTAAAATTGACCAAGCCATACTAGGGAGGTTGGGTATCTTCTCAGTGTGGTCCGTTTAATTTTTCATGGCCATTTGGGTGGACAAACAGGCAAAACGCCGAGAATGGGGCATTTTTGGGCCAAATCGGTGTGCCATAGCCCACGGTTTTGGGTGTGGGCCTGGGGTCTGGGCATGCTGTGGTTCAAAAATTGATCAGGGTGTGTTAATAAGATTGGGGATCATCCAAGTTTGGTCCATTTTATTTTTCATGGCCATTTGGGTGGACAAATAGGGTATTTTTGGACCAAATTGGTGTGCTATAGCCCTATGTTTTGGGGGTGGAGCCGAGCATGCTATGGGCCAAAAATCGATCAGGGTGTGCCGTGGAGGTTGGGGATCATCCTAGTACGGTTCGTTTATTTTTTATGGCTATTTAGGTGGACAAACGGGCGAAACAGCGCGAACGAGGGGGTTTTTGAGCCAAATTAGTGTGCTACAG
>NW_025829441.1:0-1482 GCF_002878395.1 Capsicum annuum | reverse complement strand
TAAATTAGTATTATGGTTTTCTTTAACATAAATAATAATTAATATGTTTCACTTACAAATAATATAGATTTTTATAGTGGAATTGTACATAAAAGTTACGATATTACAAAAAACATGACTCAAAAATAAAAAAAATTTAACCTCCTATCCTAATTTGTGACCTTGATATATTTTTTTTCAAAAAAGAAAAATGGTATTGGAGCCCTTTTTATGTCTCGATAATCAAAATTATGTCACGATTATGCAAAGAAAGTGAAAAAAAAAACAATAAATCTTTAATTTTTGACAACTTCATTCGGCGGCAACATACTTATCCAATTTTTCGATCAGAAACTTTCAACTAAAAGAGAAACACAATAAATTATCAAAAGAGAGAATCAATATCAATTGTTGATTATTATTCTTTATATATAATCTTTAAAGGTATGATTTAAAAGAAATAAATAAAGGCAAAAGGGATGATAACAATGATAGTAAGAAAACACGTAAATCAAAACTAAAATAAAAAGTAAAAGTACAATATAAGAATTTGTTTCGTATAAATTTTGATCCAAAATATTACTTAAATAGAATTATAAAGAATATTTTTTATATAAGGCAAAATTCTATTTTTAGAAGTACTAAATATTATCTAGATTAAATAATCAAAATAAACAAATATATGTTATTAAATCCTAAAACTCATAAGTAGGAATAATAAATTAAATTAATTTTATTTATCAAGTTTTCCTTTTATAAATCATATAATTAATATAAATTTTTCCGCCTCTTTTTTTTACCTGCACAACGATTTCTTCCTTTTTTAACTTTGACTTGTCCTACAATTTTATTCATAATATTCTATTTATTCTTCTTTATAATTTTAAATTATGAAGTACTAGAAGTTTTTAGTTTATCAGGATTTTTTCTATATATTTTAGGAGTTTTAAATTTTTTTCATATATTTTAGAAGTCTTTAATCTAATTAAATAATAAATTGAGGAAAATAATAAAAAGACGTTTTTATCTATTGCAGAGGCTTCTAATGAAGGGCAAAAACTTCAAACGTCATTTTTAAGGCCCTTCACACTTTTAATATAGTATAGATATAATATTCAAACTTTTTTATACATAAATATTTTATTATAATCTACTTTTTAAATACTTTTTCAACTAGTTTTAGTAATTTTCAATAATTTGAAAGTAGATGTAGATATATATTTAGATTTTGGCCTTTAAGTTGTAATATTTGTCTATTAATTGCTAATTAAATGATCCAAAATCGAATATAAACAAATTGTAGGGAGGTACGGTTGTAGGGGTGCGGATAATTTGTGCGTGGATATTTTTTAACTTCTCTAAATATTTTTATTTTGAGTTTATTTATGTTAGTTTTATCGATATTCATATCTTGAGGGGTGATTATATGGTAATTGGTTAAATGCTTTACTATAGTATTCTTTATTTTTTTTCCTTAGTTTTTGTAATTCTTCTATATTATTT
>NW_025829440.1:0-1653 GCF_002878395.1 Capsicum annuum | reverse complement strand
CACAAACATATTACTATGTACTTGATTTCAAACTTATAATTATAAAATTTCATTTATCATTCAATATCTTTTTTAAGTGAAATTGCTTATCAAAGTAGCTTTTACTTTCATGCAGATTGGTATTAAAGAAAAATGTGTCTATCATGTTACTAAGAAATTTAGATGCTTTCAATGGCTTGTGTAATGGCACGAGAATGATATGCCGAGGTTTTGACAACAATGTCATACATGCTGAAATAATGATGGGCCAAAATACTTTCAAACATGTATTTATTCCACGAATCCAGCTATCACCTCCCAAAAATGAAGGTTACCCATTCAAATTCATTAGAAAATAATTTTCAGTGTGTTTTTCAATGACGATAAACAAAGCACAAGGTCAAACAATACCAACTGTTGGACTGTACTTGCCACAACACATTTTTTCATATGGACAACTATATGTTGCACTATCGAGGGGTGTATCAATGTCAACGACTAAGGTTTTGATTATGACGGAGCAATCAAAGCGCAAGAAAGGCACATACAACAAAAACATCATCTACAAAGAGATATTAGGTAAGACATAGTACATATGATTACTTGATACAAAATATTAACTACACTTCAATTATGTAATATCAGACTAACTTCAAATATTCATGTTTGCAAGTTCTGAGGATACACAGTTACTTTAGATTCAATTACTTTCCAAGTCATTGCAAAGTGTACTGCCTATGAGTTTCTGCTAAAAAGTTATGTTGGTAATGTTGGTGACGATGATCGTTGTTTCAGGATCTACCATTGTTGTTGTTTATCAAGTTGGTGATTCTGTTAAAGGGTACCACATAAAATAGGACAAAGGGAGTACCTTTTAAACTCCTGCAATATTTTTGCTTTAGAAATTTGTGACTGGCCAACTACTCTGCGTATTTGTTTCTCCAAATTTTGCTATTTTATTCTTGAAGTGCAATCATATATCAATATTCATGTTAATGTCAGACGAAACACTTTCAGCTAAATTCAGAAGTCCAAAACAAATTCATTTCAAATCCAAAACAACATTCCACCATATTACCCAAGTAATCAATAAAAAACTTAACTTTCAGAATTATACCCAACTAGCAGCTAATAAAAATAGCCAATTGCAACATGATACAATGTCATTAAGTTGTCCAAGAGAAGAACCAAGGTGTTAAGGACTTACCTCACGTACGCACAGATCGAAATGAAACTGATATTCTGCCAAGAAATCAAGTGTTGTTGTCTGACAAACTGTATACAACATATAATTTTTTATGTAACAATGACCTGCATACAATGTAATTATAAAAAAACAGTTCCAAGAATACTAGAGTTAATACCCCTAATGTTCCAGATTGTACAGATTCAAGCAACAGAGCCAGGGGGAATTAATAAATTATCTTATATTACTCCAAACCCATAAGTTACACTGACGTCTAAATGTTTATTCACACTTGCATGTCATTGGTGGTTGTTAGGGTGAGAGTCATTGAAACATCTGTTAACTGGTTCACCAATTATACTTCCAAATTATTAGTACAACAGAATAACCACTGGAGAATGGACATCAACTAATATTCATTACTTTCACATCATAATTCAAAGCTAAATGGAATAAAAATGAACAGTTTATATTTCTTCTCTTTTATA
>NW_025829439.1:0-1681 GCF_002878395.1 Capsicum annuum | reverse complement strand
GTCGGAATTGAAGATTATGCAAACCTTGAAGAAGAATAGACTTGTTTCATGAATATTGAATTTTTGAGTCATTTAAGTTCTAGACTTTTAGTATTTATCTACTATATATTTTTAATTCTTGACTTGAAATATTTCCTAATATATTAGTGTTATTGAAATTTTGATCATTTATATATTATTTTAATTTTTTATATTAATTTTCGCTGTACATTCAAAAGGTGCTCGTCTCGCCGCGTGGCGAGGCGGGGTCTTGTCGCCTCTTGTCTCCTTTCGCCGTCCAAAACACTACCCCTGAGGAGGGAAAAACACTCATATTTATAGGTAAAAATTCAGACTTGAAAGTCTTGATTTAAAACCCAAATTTCGCCAAAACGTAGGACAAAATTGTGGGATGATTTGAATTTCAAAAACTTTAATTAATGAGTCTCTAAATCTGAATGTTGAAAGATCCACATGACTTGGTTCAGATCTTTCCCGAAATAGGAAGATTCGGCTGCAACGCTGGATATGAACACCCTTGAGACATGAAAAGAGAAAAAAAGGTGGAGACGTGTATGAAACCCCCCGAGATTTGCACAAAAGTAGCAATAGAGCATCTGTCTATCATGAAAGAATAAGAAACTCTTCTCCAAAAATAGAGAAAGTGCCAGCTAGGGCTGCTTATTGGACCAATCGGATGGACCATTACACTTAATGGTTTGACTTAATGGTTATAGGTTTTAAAATATACAAATCCACTAGCCAACTGATAAGATAGTGGTTGGTTCGGTAATGGATAACTAATTATCGGGCGATTATCGAACGGTTTATCAGACATCCACAATTCCAACTTGAATACGTCTCAAAAGCAAAAAGTAAAATAGAATAGAACATTTTTTTCTTTTTACAGTGACACTGACAATAGAAATACTAGTGTTAAATCTCTTTAAAGTTTTGGCTATTGTTGAGTACTTTTGATTTGAGTCGGCAAAGCAAACCAAAGCAATGAACAGGTTATGAGTTTTGACCTTTTGTACTTGAATATATAATAACTTTAGTAGTTACTATTTAGTAAGTACTTTACTGTTTAGGGTTACTTAGGGACGGGCTTTATGTTAGAAGTTAGATCCATTAGGTTTGAGTTTAAATTTTACTATAATATAATATAATATATATTTTATATATCTAGGTAAAAAATATAAGTATATATGGTAATTCTTAACGGGTTAACAGTTTATCCAATAAAAAAATTGTGTAATCCACCCCCACACCAATAAGTCGTTAATTAAAAAAATTTAATCTGTTCACCAACCATTTATCCGATAAACCAATACCAATAAGCCAATAAGTTAATTTTGCGGATGGCTTATCGGATACGGTTTGGTTTTGAATAGCCCTAGTGTCAGCCGTGCTTTGAGAGAGGAAAGGGGAGATACAACTTGATTTTATGGTTTGAGGGTATTTAGGGTATTTTAGGTAGGTAAAGTGGGGGTAAAATTGGTAGCTCAAGGTAAATAAATTTGAGTTGGATTTGACCAACCACTAGAAAAGTGACACGTGACAAAGGGTGTGCAAGGGTGTAGAGTGTATGTGCTTGTGTGTATCTTGGCTTGTGTTTGTGATATTGGCACGTTATGTGGCATAAAGGTGGCATTCGCGTGGATGCCACCTGGGATGGAGAGCAAGAAAAAGGCCTTGAAGG
>NW_025829438.1:0-2373 GCF_002878395.1 Capsicum annuum | reverse complement strand
TTTCGATGGTGGGCTTGGGGTTTGGGGATGATTTTGGCCGTAATCGGTTAGGACATCCCAGTGAGGTTGGGGATCATCCCAGTATGGTCCAATTAAATTTTTGTGGGATTTGGGTGGACAAACAGGCAAAAAAGCACGAACGGGGCATTTTCTGGCCAAATCAGTGTGTTATAGCCCACAATTTTTAGGGTGGGCTGGAGTTTTGAGTGTGATACGAGCTAAAAATCGATCAAAGAATGCCAGGGAGGTTGGAGATTGTCCTAGTGTGGTCCGTTTAAATTTTCATGGCCATTTGGATAGACAAATAGGGAAAACTATGCGAAAGGGGCAATTTCGAGCCAAATCGGTGTGCTATAGCCCACAGTTTTAGGAGTGGGCCAGGGGTTTGCGAATACTGTGGGGGAAAAAATTGATCGGGACATGACAGGGAGTTTGGGAATCATCCCAATGTGGTTCGATTACATTTTCATTGCCATTTGGGTGGACAAACCGGTAAACATGCACGAATGGGGCATTTTCTAGCCAAATAGGTGTGCTATAGCCCACGATTTTAGTGGTGGGCCTGGGGTTCGAGCATGATTGGGGCAAAAAATTGACCGGGGCATGCCAGGGAGGTTGGAGACCATCCCAGTATGGTCTGTTTAAATTTTTATGGCCATTTCGGTAGACAAATAAGCAAAACAGCGCGAACGGGCAGTTTTAGGCCAAATTGGTGTGCTATACCCCATGGTTTTGAGGGTGGGCCCAGGGTTCGAGCGTGTTGTGGGCTAAAAATTGATTGAGGCATGCCAGGGAGGTTAGGGATCATTCTAGTGTGGTCCGTTTAAATTTGTGTTGCCATTTGTGTGGACAAACCGATGAAACTATGGGAACGAGGCATTTTGGGTCCAAATCGGTGTGCTATAGCCCACGGTTTTGGGTGTGGGCCTAGGGTACGAGTGTGTTGTAGGCTGAAAATTAACCAAGGTATGCCAGGGAGGTTAGGGATCATCCCAATATGGTCTTTTTAAATTTTTGTGGCTATTTTGGTGGACAAACGAGCGAAACAACACGAACAGGAAATTTTTGAGCCAAATCGGTGTGTTATAGCCCACGATTTTGGGGGTAGGATCCAAGGTTCGAGTGTTTTATAGGCCAAAAATAAACCAGAATGTGATATGGAGGTTGGGGATCTTTCCAGTATGGTCCGTTTAGATTTTCGTAGCCTTTTAGGTGGATAAACGGGCGAAATAGCATGAATGAGGCATTTTCGAGAAAAATCGGTGTTCTATAGCCCTTGGTTTTGGGGGTGGGCCTAGTGTTCGGGCGTGTTATGGGTTGAAAATAGACCGAGGTAGGGCATGGTCATCCCAATGTGGTTTGTTGAAATTTTCGTGGCCATTTTGGTGGACAAATAAGCAAAACGGAGCGAATGGAGCATTTTAAGGCTAAATCAGTGAGCTATAGCCCACAGTTTTAGGGTGAGCACGGTTTTTGGGAGTTTTGTGGGCTGAAAACTAACTGGGTCATGCTAGGGATGTTGGGGATCATTCCAATATTGTCCGTTTAAAGATTTGTTGTTATTTAGGTGGACAATAGGGCAAAATGGCGTGAACGGGGCATTTTCGGGTTAAATCTATGTTCTACAGCCCATAATTTTGGGGATGAGCCCGGTGGCTGGGGTGTTGTATGCCTAAAATTTACTAGGCATGCTAGGGAGGTTGGGGATCATCCCAATATGGTCCGTTTAAATTTTTGGGGCCATTTGGGTGGACAAACGGGTGAAATGGCATGAACGGAGCATTTTTGGGTCAAATTAATATGCTATAACCCTTTTTTTCGAGGGTGGGCTCGAGGTTTGGGTATGCTGTGGGCTAAAAATTGACCAGGACATGCCAGGGAGGTTGTAGAATGTTCCAGTGTGGTTCGTTTAAATTTTTATGGCTATTTGGGTGGACAAACAAGCGAACGGGCATTTTCAAGCCAAATCGGTGTGCTATACCCTATGGTTTCGAGCATGGGCCTGGGATCCGAGTGTGTTGTGGGCCAAAAATTGATCTTGGTATGCCAGGGTGGTTGGGGATCATCCCAGTTTGGTTCATTTAAATTTTCGTGGCCATTTGGGTGGACAAACGGGCAAAACGGCGAGAACGGGGCATTTTTGGGCCAAATTGGTGTGCTATAGCCCATGATTTCAGGGGTGGTCCTGGGGTTCGAGCGTGTTCTGAGCTAAAAATTGATCAGGGCATGCTAGGGATATTTGGGATCATCCCATTGTGGTCCGTTTAAATTTTTGTGGCCATTTGGGTGGACAAACAAGTGAAATAGCACAAACGGGGCATTTTCAGGCCAAATCGGTGTGCTATAGCCCTTGGTTTTAGGGGTGGGCCAAGA
>NW_025829437.1:0-1349 GCF_002878395.1 Capsicum annuum | reverse complement strand
AAGAAGAAGATTTGGGAATTTAGGGTTAAATTTTAGGAGGGAGATGAATATATAAGACAATGGGAGGGGGAAATGACCATTGGGGGCCAAGTAACGGTGATGGCAAGTCAGCAAAATATGACAGAATGACACATTTCATGCCTATTTTATTTTACGTGTTTAAAATAAACATTGTCTACTTGATACTTATTTTATTTTGGGTGTTTGAACTGAACATCATTGATGGGTTCTGCCTTTTTTATTTCGATTCAATTCACCTTAACTTTTTTACATATAGTGGCATTTTTTTATGTCAAACGGAAATTGAAATTTTATAATGTAATAGATTCTCCATCCATTGTAACAGTTATTCTACTTGTTCTGACATATAGTATATCTGTTCCAATTGGTTGGTCATCTGTTGCATTATCTCAATATTTCTATTTAAGTCTATCTATTACAACAGTGGGAGGACCTATTTGATAAATTCCAATAGATTACCTACCTGTTGCAACATATGTCTAAATCTGTTTGATTTTTCCCATAGATGTGTAATCTGTTGCAACAGATACATTATTTGTGTTTTGATATTTGAATCTAGTATTTTTTTCAATTTATAAGTTCAAATCTAAGGAATAAATAAAATTCATAGATAAAATAAAATAAATCGAAGCCTTCATAAATTAGCTGAAATAAGTCAACGAATAAATAAGATGTAAAAAATTATTATGGGTATAGATGTCAACAAATACATCAACAAAAATTTAAGCATACTGCCAAGGATTACTTTGACAGGCTCAAGCTATAAAAATCTACTCAGTATGGACAAGTTGTCTTCATCCGGTGCTATGGAATTCGGCTTTGCTCGCCGTGGATATTTATTGTCGCTTACGTACAGTTTCTGTGCTTCCTATTCTCCGTATTTCCATAAAAAGAGTAGCATATTGTCAATGCTATTCAGCAATAACTTCTTCTACATCCACCTGGAAAGCTAGAATTGGTCAATGCTAATCACAGAGATACAACAAAATAGAAAAGAATAACTCATCTCTTCTAGCAAATCAAATAGGTCTTCCTCCTATTTTAAATTGTCCCAAACAAATTATATTTTTGTTGTAATAATGAATCAACTGTTGGGATAAATTTCTACATAAAGAAGATCCTGCATGATAATTTCCAATGGATGAACCATCCGTTGCAACATATGAATCATTTGTTGCAGCAGATAGATCATCTGTTGGTACAAATAAAAGTAATAGGAAGAGCTGTTTGATTTTCTAAAATAGACGAGACATATGTTGCACCAAATACTTTATCTGGTGCAATAAGTTAGTCAACTGTTGCAACAAATGTATATATCTGTTTGATAA
>NW_025829436.1:0-1556 GCF_002878395.1 Capsicum annuum | reverse complement strand
AGGTATTTTTGTTGTGACTTTAACTAATACTTAATATTGTTTGAGAACTTACATAAAAAATTTATTTTTCATAAATATTTTTGGAGATTTTGGGTACGTATTTTAACTAAATGTTTAATTTTAGGAAATCTATTTGTGGACTTTCGTACTAGAAAATTATTTGAAATTTTTTGTGTGGGGTAATTGGGAAAAAAACCTATATGTACAAATTAAATTAATTATTGCAAGTTATAACATTATTTTTTAGATTGCATTGCATAACGAAAAAAAAAATGAAATAAAAGTATGGAAAACACACACGATACTTTTATTTTTTTTTCCTATATTTTCTCTTGTTATATAAATTCATGATTCTTTGTCACAATTACATTCTCTCTCTTTTCACTGAATTTTCATCCATAGATCTTCTACACACACACACATATATATATCCTATGTACATAATCAAAGATTTCATGTTCTCATTATAATTTTCTTTCGCACTTATTTCTAACTATTTTAAAACTAGATTTCTATATTAATGGACATATTTTTAAAAAAAATATTTTTTTTTTTAATATAAATCTTGAAAAATAAAATAATTTATCATTTCTTCAGTATGAAGATGATAGAAATATTCGTTATTTGTAAATTTCAACGTTCATAAAAACACAAAAAAAGAATAGCCTATTTAGATTGAAACTGACTTTAGTTCATATCAAATAAAACATCAATTAAGCTTTGTCAGTATTGAAAGTGAATTTTTATTCAATCATAATTCAAGATTGAATAAAATAAGACGTCACATGTAATTTTATTTTTTAAAAATAAAAAAATTTAATATATTTATATATATATAATTATGGAGAAATGTAAAATAATTTCTAAAAAATATTTAAAAAAGTACAATTGTATATAAATTCGGTATAGATTTAAATTCTATATATTCTTCATCTTATATTTTTGTTTGCTGGTATGTTGAAAACAATGTTGACATGTATATATTATATATGCATTTTATATGTTTGTTGATTTCTATTTTTTTAAGAAAATTAAATAGATTTTTTAAAGAAAATTTCAACTATATTTCTTCTGTTTAAATTCAACATATTTGTTGCTTTTCTTTTTATGGTGAAATCATAATTATCTTGTTGGAAGAAAAGTAATTTAATCATGTATTTTTATATATGAATTCAATAAGTTTATTAATATTTTTTTGTTTTAAATTTTTAAAAGATTATGTAAAAACTTTTTAATTTTATATTTTCCATATTACCTTTTATATGTTTCTTGATTTACGTTTTTTATTCAACTTAAATATTTATTATTGATATTTCTAGATTGAATTTGAAGAGAATATAATTTTTAAGATATTATCCTTTTTTCTCAACTCTAAATTAAAAAGAAAAGGAATATTTTCAATAAAGTTTTATGAAAGCTGCTTACAATTTACAATTAAAAACACAATTCAATAATTACATAAAAGTAGTTTTACATGTTGCAATAAACAATCTAACAAATACATCTAGGATAATTTTTACTTTTTAAAATATGAAAAAGTATTCTATTATTCTCAT
>NW_025829435.1:0-10310 GCF_002878395.1 Capsicum annuum | reverse complement strand
CGATCTTGTGGAGTTAGAGATGACGGATTTTGACATCATTCTCGGCATAGATTGGCTCTACTCATGCTATGCCTCAGTTGATTGTAGAAACAAAATAGTTTATTTTCACTTCCCAAATAAATCAGTTCTTGAATGGAGGGGTAGTACTATAGCTCTTAGGGGTCAGCTTATTTCGTACCTTAGAGCAAGAAAGATGATATCCAAGAGGTGTATTTACCATCTTGTTCGAATCAAAGACTCTAGCTCAGAAACTCCAACCCTTGAGTCGGTTTCAGTAGTCAGGGAATTTTCTCATGTGTTCCTTGAAGATCTTCCTGGGGTTCCTCCCGAAAAGGAAATTCACTTCGAAATAGACCTTCTTACAGATACTCAGCCTATATCTATTCCACTATACAGAATGGCTCCATCAGAACTCAAAAAATTAAAAGAACAGTTGAAAGATCTCTTAGATAAGGGATTCACCAGACCTAGTATCTCCTCATGGGGCGCATCAATTCTATTCGTGTGTAAGAAAAACTAATCTCTTAGAATGTGCATAGATTACCGTTAGTTAAACAAAGTCACAGTTAAGAATAAATATCCACTTCCTAGAATTGATGACTTGTTTGACCAACTTCAGGGTGCCAGTTACTTCTCTAAGATAGGCCTTAGATCAGGCTATCATCAGCTTAGAGTCAAAGAATGTGACATTCCTAAAACAACTTTTCAAACCCAGTATGGACACTTCAAATTACTAGTCATGTCCTTTGGAATCAAAAATGCCCTAGCAGCCTTCATTGACTTAATGAATTGTGTGTTCAAGAAGTACTTGGATATGTTTGTTATAGTCTTCATCGATGACACTCTTGTCTATTTCAGTAGCGAAAATGATCATGCAGACTACCTCAGAATTGTACTTTAGACTCTCAGAGCTCATTAGTTGTTTGCTAAATTCAATAAGTGTGAATTCTGGCTATGATCAGTAGCTTTTCTTGGCCATATCATTTCTGGTGATGGCATTAGAGTTGATCCTCAAAAGATCGAAGTAATGAGAAACTGGCCTAGACCCATTTCTCCATCATATATCAGGAGTTTCTTGGGTTTAGCAGGCTATTACCGTCGGTTCGTTGAAGGGTTTTCGTCTATTGCATCCCCCATGTTCAAATTGACTCAGAAGAAAGTCAAGTTTCAGTGGTCAGATTCCTGCGAGAAGAGTTTTCAAGAGTTGAAGACTCGAATTACCTCAGCCCCAGTTCTTACTTTGCTAGATAGTTCAGATGGGTTTGTTGTGTACTGTGATGCATCCAGAGTAGGTTTGGGTTATGTCCTTATATAGAGAGGTAAGGTCATAGCCTATGCCTCCAGACAACTTAAGCCCCATCAGAATAATTATTTGACTTATGATCTTGAGCTAGTAATGTAGTGTTTGCCTTAAAATTTTAAAGACACTACTTGTATTGGGTGCATGTTGATGTGTTCACAAATCACAAAAGTCTTCTGTATGTGTTTACTCAGAAATATTTGAATTTACGTCAGAGAAGGTGGTTAGAGTTTTTAAAATATTATAAGTGTTTTGTATCATCCGGGCAAAGCCAATGTAGTGGCTGATGCTCTCAGTAGACTGTTTATGGGTAGTGTTGCTCATGTTGAGGTTGGTAAGAAAAAGTTAGCTCAAAAAGTTCATCAGCTTGCCCAACTAGGTGTCCACTTATTTGATTCAACATAAGGTAATGTGTGGGTGCTGAGTAGTTCAAAATCCTCTCTAGTTTCTGAGGTGAAGGAAAAACAGGATAGAGATCCCAGTCTAGTTAAGTTAAACGAATTAGTCAGAGATCAGAAGATGGAGGTTTTCTCCCAAGGGGGAGATAGTGTTTTGCATTGTCAGGGTAAATTGTGTGTTCCTGGTATAGATAATTTGAGGCAACGAATTCTTGCAGAAGCACATGGTGAGCATTACCATATTCATCCAGAGTCCACTAAGATATACCGCAACTCACGGGAGATCTATTGGTGGAGTGGGATGAAGAGAGATATTGTAGAGTTTGTAGTTAAGTGCTCTACATGTCAACAGGTTAAGATTGAGCACCAGAAGCCGAGTGGGTTCATGCAGGAGTTTAGTATTTGTAACGCCCCGAAAACGGGTCCCAAAACATCACATGGAGCTTGAGGCTACAAGTAGCCCAAACTAACCCTTTTTTAGCCTGCTACAACATACAAAGCTTACTTACAGATAAATAAAGCAATCTCTAGTACTGTCACATCATAATCATGAGAAATACTAAGAAAATACTTTGTCCGAAAGGACCCAATACTGAAAATCTCAACATACTAACAATCTAGTAATCTAGTTTGACAAAGCCTCTACTACTCAATGAACTAGAGAGCCATTGGGACAGACCCTCAACTAACTCAAACTGGAATAAAAGCAATAAAAACATCTACTTAAAATACTGAAATATCTGGAAATAGGCCTTCAAATCATGAGGACTCACCACTGTGAAGATGTAGATCAAGGTACTCGAAAATCACTGATATCGCTGGGACTGAGCACCAGAACCTACATTACGAGAAAATGTAGCACACAGACAAATATGTGTGTTAGTACTTTGGGAATGTAATGAGCATGTAGAGGTGTATGCAATTTAATAATCAATATCATGAAGCTTTATAGAAAATATGCACGCTATTACAAATGACTCACATAGCTTGAATAAAATCATCATAATTATGAATAAGAAAGCATATCATATAAATCACTTGAGTCATCACACTTTATTCTAAATCTGAATTCTTTCTTTGTTCGCAATCTTTCTTTGTTCGCAACTTGTAAACTAGATGAGATCTTAAAATATCAACCTCCAGGACATATGCTTTAAATCTTATGAGAAAAAGTCACTTCATTTGCTTTTAAACATTATGACACTTGGAAATCTTAGAAATCTCAAAATCATAGCTTTCGAAATACTTATACTTTGAAAACTCCTGCTTTTAGCCTTAGGAGAGTAAAACTTCTTCAAACTCAAGAACTTGGTACTTTAAGAACTCAATGACTTGAGACTCTAGAAAACTTGGAAGACCTTGGGGACACTTATGGACTTGGGAGTTTCTTCTAACCGACATAAACCATGTGAGCTACATGGAGTCCAACGTCTTGGCCACGTTGGGGAGAGCTGTTCTATCCTTGTCATCGGAGTAGAACCTTTAACTTTTAGTGATCACTATCTTAACACTTGGGGTAAATCAAGAACCTACGGGGGCACATAGTTCTTGGGCATGAGACCTCGGAATCAAGCCCAACTCGGTGCTAAATACTAATCCCTTACTTAGCTCAGAACTTTTAAGAAAATCCACCTTAGACAATTCAACAATATGCAATGGGAGCCAACATGCTACCCCTTTATCTTAAATCAAAATAATATGGATTTCTTTCTTATCTTAAAATCAAACCTCAACCTCTTCTTGAAATCTTGACAGACTTATCATCAATAAACTTTAAAATTCCAATAACATAGAGATAGAAGAACAATTCTTGAACCACTTTAAGGAGTATTATAAATTCATTCTCAAAGGAATCACAATTCTTCAATAAGGCTTAACTCATGACAACAAATCTTGGAAATCCTTGGAAATATAATATCAATATAGGAACATGTAACTTATAATATGAATTCTCAACTCAAACCATGACTAAATAAGATACTCATGCAATTCAAGACTTGAATAAATTTCATAATTCCATAAACTTAGAACATAGCAATTTAAGCATAATTAAATCTTGAAAATATGAAAATCTTTAAGAAAATTTAAAGCTTTTGGGCACAAGAACGAAAGGGTGTTCTTGTTCAAACCCCACATACCTTAAACTTGGAGCTTTGGGATGAACTCTTAAGTCTCGGAATTCTATTCACGAACTATTGGGTGTCTCTTGTAGCCCTCATAACGGGGAATTCAATTATGGAAGAATTATTGAGTTTCCACGGTTGAATCTTAAAATATTTTGGTTTATAGATTGAAACCCTAGTAGGAGTTCTTGAAAGAATGTGATGAAAATATCAATAGAATGGTGTTTGGGGCCTTTGATTTTGTGTTTAAGAGGTAAAGGGCGTGGAGAATACCGTTTCTACCCTTAATGAGACGGATTAAATTTGCTGAAAAAATTTTCAGGCGTGTAGCAAAGCATGCATCGCATGCTCTATCCTACCTGACAGGAGCATGCGCCGCATGCTATATTGCGGTGCACTGGACCATGCGACGCGGGCAAATCACATGGTGCTACTGTTTTTGGCATCCAAACATGCCCTAAACGACGTCCAAAAATTCCGAAACTCATCCTAGATGTACTCTTGACTTAGCCGATTGTAACGCAACAAAATTTTCAAGAAACAAAGGTCGGGAAGGTCGCGAAAGAAATCATCAAAGTTTCAAGGCTTAAAAATAAACTAAGATTTGGAACACTTAGCAAAATTCTAAGGTTTAAGCTTCTCCTAACTCTCTCTAAAGACCTTAACGACGTGAGAACTTTGCGAGGCCTTACAATATCTCCCCCTTGGGAACATTCGTCCTCGAATGTCGTTAGATGTGTTAAGAATATAGAGAAAAGGAAGGATACATAGCTGAAACACTTGGCTAAACTGACTTCACTTCATTCTAAATTTTCGGATGCTTCAAAGAACATATAAGCTTATGATCAGAATGGTTATACAACTGCAACTTTATTAAAAGGGGACTGATTTAAGAGAGAATGGTACCTTCGACATGATCTGAACTTGCAGAGAAGAGGTACGGGTACTTGGCTCGCATATCGCCCTCAGCTTCCCAAGTAGTGCCCTCAACAGAATGATTCCGCCACAAAACTTTTACCAAGGGAACTTCTTTGTTCCTTAACCTTTGGACTTGATAATCTAGGATTTCAACCGGAATCTCATCAAATGAAAGACTGTTCTGAATATCTAGACTCTCTGAAGGATCTACTACCACCGAATCACCAATATACTTCTTAAGCATGGAAACATGAAAGATAAGATGAAAAACTAACAACTCTATAGGCAAATCAACTTCATAAGCTACTCTTCCAACATGGCTTATAATCCGATAAAGGCCAACATAACAGGGACTAAGCATCCTCTTCTTACCAAACCTTTTTACCCCTTTCATGGGTGAAATTTTCATATACACCAAGTCATCAACCTTAAACTCAAAGTCTCTTCTTCTTATATCTGCATATGACTTTTGATGACTTTGGGATGCCTTCAGTCTCTCTCGAATCAACTTCACCTTCTCCATGGCCTAAAACACTGCATCAGGCCCAATCACAGCAGCTTCACCTATTTCAAACCAACTTATGGGTAATCTACATCTCCTCCCATACAAATCCTCAAACGGGGACATTCAGATGCTAGAGTGATAACTATTATTATAATAAAACTCTATCAATGGCAAGTGATCATCCCAACTTCTTTTAAAATCAAGAGCACATGCTCGTAATATATCTTTCAAAGTTTGGATAGTCCTCTCAGCCTGACCATCTATCTGTGGATGAAAAGCGGAACTCAAATGTATTTGGGGTACCAAGATCCCTCTGAAACGCTCTCTAAAATTGTGAAGTAAATTGAGTACCCCTATATGAGATGATAGACAAGGGAACTCCATGCAATGTCACTAACTCTCGAACATACAGTCTTGCATAGTCCTCAGCTGTATAGGACATATGCACAGGCAAAAAATAGTCTGATTTAGTCAGCTGGTCAACAACAACCCAGATGGAATCATGATAACGATGCGAAAGAGGTAAACCAGTCACAAAATCCATATTAATCTCTTCCCACTTCTAAGTGGGAATAGAAAACTCCTGCATCTTACCACCAGGCCTTTGGTGCTCTACCTTAGCCTATTGGAAAGTTGCACAATGTGCTACAAACTTAGCTATATCTTTCTTCATATCATTCCACCAATAGATTTCCCGCAAATTACGGTACATCTTAGTAGTGCCCGGATGAATAAAATATCGCACACTATGCGCTTCAGCCATAATTCTCTGTCTTAGATCATCAACACAATGAAAACATAACCTACCCTACAATCTTAACACACCATCGCCCCCTTGGGAGAAAACCTCTACCTTTTGGTTTTTAACTGACTCCTTTAGTTTGACCAAACTAGGATCCCTGTCTTGCTTCTCCTTCACTTCCGTAACTAAAGAGGATTCGGAACTACTCTGTGCTAACATACTTCCCTCAGCAGAATCAAGCAGCCTAACACCCAATCTAGCCAAACGATGAACTTCACGAGAAAACTCTTTCATATCCTTCTCTAAATGCGAAACACTACCCATGGACAACCTGTTAAGGGCATCCGCTATTACATTCGTCTTTCCCGGATGATACAACACACTCATATCATAATTTTTTAGTAACTCTGACCACTCAGTCTAAGATTTAAACTCTCTCTGGGTAAACACATACTGCAGGCTTTTGTGATCGGTAAATACATCAACATGCACACCATACAAGTAGTTCTAGATTTTCAAAGGAAAAACAACGATAGCTAACTCAAGATCATGGTTTGGGTAATTCTTTTCATAGGGCTTCAACTATCTAGAAGCATACGCTATAACCTTACCTTTATGCATCAAAATACAACCCAAACCAACTCTAGAAGCATCATAATACACCCCAAAACCATTAGTACCATCAGGCAAAGTCAACATTGGGGATGAAGTGAGTCGAGTTTTCAACTCCTGAAAACTCTTCTTGCAGGGATCAGACCATAGAAACTTAACTTTCTTTTGGGTCAACCGAGTCATGGGAGACATAATAGAAGAGAAACCATCAACAAAATGATGGTAATAGCCAGCTAAACCCAAGAAACTTCTAATTTTAGACAGAGAGATAGGTCTAGGCTAATTTCTTAAAGCTTCTGTCTTTTGGGGATGAACTCTAATACCTTCGGAAGAAATAATATGACCCAGAAAGGCAACTGACCTTAGCCAAAATTTGTACTTGCTGAATTTGGCAAACAATTGGTGACTTCTAAGAGTTTGCAAGACAATTCGGAGATGGTCGACATGGTCAGCCTTGCTTCGGGAATACACAAAGATGTCATCTATAAACACTATGACAAACATATCAAGATACTATTTGAACACTCCATTCATGAGGTCTATGAAAGCTACTGGAGCATTGGTTATCCCGAAGGACATGACTATAAACTCAAAGTGACCATAACAGTTTCGGAGGGTTATTTTTGGGATATCACACTCCCTTACTTTAAGCTGGTGATAGCCGGATCTAAGGTCTATCTTTGAGAAGTAACTTACACCTTGCAATTGATCAAATAGGTTATTAATTCTAGGAAGAGGATACTTGTTTTTGATAGTGACTTTATTAAGATGATGGTAGTCAATGCACATACGCAAAGAACCATCTTTTTTTGCATGAACAGGATAGGTAGGACCCAAAGAAAAATACTGGGCCTTATGAAACCTTTATCTAAAAGATCATTGAGTTTCTTTTTCAACTCCCTAAGTTCTGCGAGTGCCATACGGTAAGGAGAAATGGAAATAAGCTGTCTGTCAGGAAGAAGATCAATCCCAAATTCTATCTCTCTATCAGGAAGTACCTTTGGGAGATCTTCTGGAAAGACATCGGAAAACTTATTAACAATGCTGACTGACTGAATACTTGTAGCCTCAAACTTAGTGTCTTTAACTCTGACTAAATAATAGATACAACGTTTGGAGATAAGCTTTCTGGCTTTGAGATAGGAAATAAAATGACTCTTGGGTGATAAAGAATGTTCGAACCACTCAAAGACTAGATCATCAGGGAACTGAAACTTAACCACACGAGTATAACAGTCTATGGATGCATAACAAAAGTGGAGCCAATCCATACTCAGAATAAGGTCAAAATCTACTATGTCTAGCTCTATCAAATTTGCAGATATGGCTCTATGAAGAACAGTAATAGGGCACTTTTTATACACCCGCTTAGCAATAATTGACTCGCCGACTGGGGAAGAAACTAAGATGGGCTCAGGAATCTCTTCAGAATTTATCTCACAATTTACAGTAACCAGCGGTGTCACATAAGAAAAATTTGACCTAGGGTCCAACAACATATAAATATCAAAGTGAACAACATGGATCATACCAGTGACAACATCGGGAGAATCCTCCTGCTCCTGGAAAGATGGTAAGGCATAGAATCAGTTCTGGCGCTGACCACCAGCAGCACTAGAAGAAGTGCCCTGAGGAGGGGCTGGATGGACTACAGGAGCTGGAGCACTAGCAGTCTAAGTCTGTGGGCGAACTTCATGGTTCCCCTACCTGGCATGTGGGAAATCTAAAAGTCGGTGGCCAAAACTTTCCACAACCAAAAAACCCTCGCTGCTCAGCCAAGCACTCACCCAGATGGGTCCTACCACACTTGGCACACTGGGGATAATTAGGCCTGTTACTCACACTGTTCTAAGACCTGGACATAGAAGACCTGTTTCCCTAATCTTGTCTACCTCTAGGTGTGGGAAAACTAGCTGATAAAGGTGCAGGCATAGATGAATGACTCTAAAACTGAGGGCGGTTCCGTCCATAGGATCTAGTCTGACCATACTCATGCTGCTCTGATCTAGCTCTCTTGTTTCCTCTTGCTCTATCTATCTCCTTTACCTTGTCTGCCTCTATTTGCTGGGCATATATTATTAGTCTCACAAGATCCATATCCCTGTTGAGCATATGAGACCTACACTCCTTAAGGATATATCCAGACACACCTATCATAAACTTACTCATACTAGTTTTGGGATCAGCCATCAAATCAGGAGCATACTTCGCTAACTGGTTAAACTTAAGGTAATAGTCCTTAACAGTCATAGAACTTTGCCTTAGGTTCATAAGCTCCTCAATATTCTCTTCCCTCATCTTAAGCGGGATGAACTTGTCCAGGAATGCATCCTGGAATACCTGCCAAGTCATAGGAGCAGCATCTTTTCCTCTATTCTTCCTCCATGCAACAACTTAGTCACAAGCAATGTTCTTCAGCCTATAAGAGGCCAATTACACACTCTCTTCTTCAAACACGTGCATCATTTGTGTGATTTTTCGTATCTCCTCAAGATACAACTGCGAGTCCTCTCCTGCCTTAGACCCATAGAACTTGGGTGGATTTATCTGCATGAAATCATGAATCCTAGTAGCAGCTAAATCTTCTCCCTATGGATGCAGAACTGTGGCCTGGTTATCGGCTTGAACATTCACAGTGATGGCCTGGGCTAGTGCCTGAGAAGCTGCTCAAAACTCAGAATGAGATACATTTGCGTTCAAGGGATCAATGGGTTGGGGTTGCTCGTTATTGTTTCTACAGGCATTTGCTCTTTGTGGAGGCATTTTCTGAAATAAGAGAGCACTAATTGATAGCTGAGAGAGACAACTGTAGGCATGATAGATTCTAAAAGAAAGAGATGGCTTTTTCCTAAAACGTCTTGTAGCCTCTTGCTCATAGATGTGTCGTGCTACACACCAATGATCAAGACTCTACTTAACATGGTTTATCAGACTCCCTAGGACTCCTTAAACCTTAGACTTTGATACCAAGTTTGTAACACTCCGAAAATAGGTCCCGAGACGTCACATGGTGCTTAAGGCTACAAGTAGCCCAAGCTAACCCTTTTTGAGCCTGCTACAACATACAAAGCTTACTTAAAGATAACTAAAGCAATCTCTTGTACTGTCATATCATAATTATGAGAAATACTAAGAAAATACTTTGTCCAAATGGACCCAATACTGAAAATCTCAACATACTAATAATCTAGTAAACTAGTCTGACAAAGCCTCTACTACTCAATGAACTAGAGAGCCATTGGGACAGAACCCCAACTGACTCGAACTGGACTAAAAGCAATGAAAACATCTACTCAAAATACTGAAATATCTGGAAGTAGGACCTCGAATCATGAAGACTCACCACTGTGAAGATGTAGATCATGGTACTCAAAAATAACTAATGTCGCTGGGACTGAGCACCTGAACCTACATTACGAGAAAATGTAGCACACAGACAAGTATGTGTGTCAGTACTTTGGGAATGTACTGAGCATGTGGGGGTGTATGCAATTTAATAATCAATATCATGAAGCTTTATAGAAAATATGCATGCTATTACAGATGACTCACATAGCTCGAATAAAATCATCATAATCATGAATAAGAAAGCATATCATATAAATCACTTGAGTCATCACACTTTATTCTAAATCTAAATTATTTCTTTGTTCATAACTTGTAAACTAGATGAAATCTTAAAATATCAACCTTCAGGACATATGCTTTAAAT
>NW_025829434.1:0-1620 GCF_002878395.1 Capsicum annuum | reverse complement strand
CCTGTTTTATCTGAACAGATCACAGTGGTGCATCCTAAGGTTTCCACTCTTGGAAGTTTCCGCACTATTTGCATTCTTTTGTGACATTTTCCTTGTACCAAGGGATAAGCTAGCAGTAATAACAGCAGGACAGCTATCTTAAAATAATATGTGCATTTCTCAAATGAGTAACAAAAATCTGAAGGCCAGCCATCCTCAACATCCCAAGAAAGGAAATATTTGTAGTTGATCACCCACACAACTAGGCAAACAATGCCAATGGCAGATGTAAGCCTATTACCAAATTCGTCAAGTTTCTTCTTCAATGGGGTATCACTCTCTTCCATTGAAGCATCATGGATTGTCTTTGAATCTTACCAATTTCTGTGCACATGCATCCCCGTGTTCACAACAATACAGATGCAGCTACCGTTCACGACTGCCGTTCCAGCAAAAACCATGTTCTCTTTGTGTTGACAGTAACAATGGTGATGTTCATCTAAGTATCAATGCAAGATAAAATGAGAATTGTTCCAACACAACTTCGGAAACTTCTAGGTACATCTCACACAAGGAAATGGCGCAGGCCAAAGCAAATAAAAGGATTGGCAGTACCAACCCAACAACTCACAAATCCATAGTCCAAATATTTTCTGTACAGTTTCATTTAGTTTCCTTATACATAACTTGAGATTCTAGAATTTGTATAGGTGTAAATAATTAGTATCTTTTTTAAGAATAAATGGTGTATTTTAGAAAAAGAGAGGTTAACACATCGGCAAATATCTTATTGAAGCAGTCAATATCTGCACAATTTCCTTTCTCATCTTCCTCTATTCTACTTTTTTTCCTCCGTATTACTGAGATTTTCTTCCTCTTGTTAGGCTGCTGCAATATCATCAATATTAGATACTTGATTTGTAATTTTAATAGTTCATTTTTTCTAGCATAAACCTGAATGATATTTACTAGCAGAATTCAAATTCAAAGTATAAATAAGCAAGGACACAAAAACGACAAAAGGATTCAATATCTACATATATACAATACTTATTTGTATTTTATTGGATCAAATAAAGTACGTTATAGCATGGATATTCAGTTTTTGCATTGATAAAAGACCAATGATACAAAACATTACTCAAACAAAAAGAGAAGTAATATAAAGAAGAATCCCAGTTATGAATACAAGCTTGGAAAAAAGAAAAAGAGCTCATCATTATACAATAGTTTGCAAGAAACCCAAAAAATAAAAAAATAGAAAAAAAACAAAGTATAATTTCCCTGTATATAGAACCAAACACTTACATTTGCTAAAGTTGAAATCGTGTTTTTTTCCACTCCATAACTTCAATCTATTCATAGCAACGATTCAAGAATAATTTTCATTACTTCAAACTTGACAAAAAAAAATTAGCGGGGCAAACTTAATTCTTAGTATAATTTTAATGCAACTCTTGTAAAAATAAGAGAAACAAAAATTTGAGCTGAAATTTGCAATGCTATACTATCTATGAAATTTAATTCGATGAAATTCTAGTAAAAAAGGGTAACTTTTTGTTTTGTTGTTCCCAATTGCCAATAATTTTGTGTCGATTAGCTTTCATTTTTGATTGGGATGATGGTGGAGGAAGAGTGGTT
>NW_025829433.1:0-3109 GCF_002878395.1 Capsicum annuum | reverse complement strand
TATGAAAATATTAGGAGAGTCGTGAATTTTATTGGTATTAGAAGAGTCAGAATTTTTCTAAATCTAGAATTTAAATATATGAAAATTATTAACATTTTTTTTTACTTAATTAATAAAATTATAAACGATTAAATGGTCATAATCAATATATAATAAAAATAAGGCTCTTAAATCTAATATCAGAGCTTGTGCACGAACAACTCCTATTTTGTGTAGGTTGTACTCCCTTTTTGTTAAAAAAAAAAATATTGAGTTATAAAGTGTATGGTAAGAGTTATTAAAAAATGTAGCTCCTTAAATCATTAATAAATTTTATAATATTTATAATTAAGAAATCTTAGAATATATGGTTGAGAAAAAATAATATACAAAATATTTACGAGAATTGGCGTATAAGACACGTTAAATTTTAATATTGCATTAATGTTGATTGATCTTCTTCTATATTCTTTCTCTTCCTCTAACTATCTTCCTCCTCTTGCATGTATACGTGAATAATGATAGAATTTTTTTATTTTTTTCGACCTTTTTTGTGATTGATTCTTGTGAGTTTAGTTTTTAAGTGAGTAAAGTCTTACGTGACATGATTTTTTCATATTTTCATGCTTAAATTGTTAGTATCATACATATACAACCTTGAATAAGGATTATTAGTATAATAAATTGAGATAGAGCTATTACAAAGAGAATTGTGCTACTTATATGCAACAAAGTTGAAAGAAAGATCCTTAGTGTTGATTGATCTTTTGTATCAAAGGTTTGAATAGAGATAGCAGCAATCTTTGACACAGCAACAGAAACACCAATCATGGACTATGAAGAAGTTAGTGACAAATACTACAATTTTTTTTTATTTTAGGGTCATAAGTCTAATATAAAATCAAAATCGGAGAAATCTTCAAGGTATGCTTCTCAAATCTCGCTACTATTTCTCTTTCTCAGCTATTAATATATATTTCTTTGCGAATATCTTTGTGGTCGTTGCATTAGAGTGGACACTGACATTAATTATGTGATTAGAATGTCATTTATTTTCAATTCTGATTTGTGATTTTCAGTTAATATCATTGTATTCTTTTTGGTACGTTTTTTTCTCCCTTGATAATTGCATATTGTTACATATTTGACACTGATATTTTTATTCACTAACTCGATTGTTTTTACATCCTAAATAGCGGATAAAATAGTTGTGAGCTGATAAATACAAAGAAGATTCTTCGCTTGTGTTTTGAATTTGTGGCAGCTCTGAATTTCAAATTGAATTCTTTATCGATGATACAATCAATTTAGAGGTTTTGTAATGAAAGAGACTGAAAAAAATTCACCAAAGAACCAGTTGTATTGTATATGAAAGTATCGTAGATTTATCATGAAACTTTGCAGATCATCATCTTAAAGAGACCTTTAGCCGATTTGAAAAAATTTAGTTTTCAGGTTTGCACTTTTTCATAATTCAATTTTCCTAGCAGCTTTCCATTTTCGAATTGTCGTTAGTTGAAAGTTACAGGTGGAGCGAAGATCTATTGAGTCGAGAGTTGAGAAGTTTAATAACCGTACCATGTTAGATCAGAATATGCAGGAGTGACTCCTTAACTGAGAAAATTGCATGTTTGCAGAATAAACACATATATTTGTATCTGCACAACTTGCTTGCAAATTACAACAACTATTTCTTTATCTTTTATTCAAGATTTTATATTTTAATATTATATATTTTGAATAATGGTTAGTCGTGCATGTATCGTGGTATATGTTATTTGTAGATGGCACAGTATTAACTGATGAGATATGTGACAGATTAATGATAGATTGAGAAATTTATCAATCCTAACAGAATTCTATGATAGATTGCAATGTAGGAAGATACATATTCCGAAGTTTGGAAAGGAAGTTGACAGAATTCCATGATGTCGGTGAGGGATAACCAAGATTTGTCGGAGAAATGAGAAGTTGCTACTGGTGTACGAATACGTACATACTTTGGCAGTAAGGGCTTTAGAGAGTAATTTTGTTATGAATGATTCAGGAGTTCAAGATGTGAAAAATTTCAGTCATGAAATCCATGATAAAATATTTACGTGAAATTTGACGAAAAGAATGAATGAACCGGATGTTCAACGCCTAAAAATACTCTTTTGTTCGGTGGAGAAATTTTTGAATATAAGTATAATACAATTATAACTAATACGTCAATATCCTTATTTGAAACATTCAAAATTTCAAAAATATTTAATTTTTTTAACAACTTATATCTTTTTCTTTGATGTTTATAATATGTGTGTGTCTCTCTCTCTATATATAATATTAAAAGTGTGAAGACCCTTAGATATATGATTTAAACTTTTTGTCATTTATTAAAACACTCCACTTTAAACAAAATATCTTTTTACTATTTTTCTTACATTTAATAATTTAAAATTAACTAAAATTAACTATACTCATTACTTCTTTATTTGAACTAGGTAAAAAATCCTAATATTTTGGTATGGTTCTAATTTTGGTTAAGCTTGGAAACTCTTTTTAAATTTAATTCGATTTATTTCTTAAAGTAAACCTAAATATTAAAAGACAAAATCAGTGACAATAACAATTAGCGGACTAAACAAGCTCAAATAAAAAGTCAAAATACATTAAAATTCATATATAAGGTAAAATTTAATTAGTCCAACAAGGATTCAAATAATTCTGGAGTCTTTTTTCCTTTTATTTTCTATATAATTTGTATCTTCTTTGCACTTTGGAGTTTCTTTTATTAGTCGTAGGCATATGTTTAACTTCATTAAATTTATTTGTTTTTAAGTGTTGTTTGATGTTTTTCATAAACTAATTGTGTGATTTTTTTTTTTTGGTTTCCCAAGGTATCCTCATAGCTGGTAGCCATGAGACTAATCCTTCGTTTCTCGGTCAGCGCACTAAACGGTAGAAAATTGGCTACAGAGTTCTCTCCATTCATCAGAGGTGGGGATCGAACCCCCAACCTCTTGCTTAAGGGATGAGGTGCTGAACCACCACATCAACTCTATTGGTTAATTGTGTGATTTTTTATGTGTGTTTTGTGGTACTTTGAGATTTTATCTTTAATTTTAGTTTAAATTGATTCTTATTTTCA
>NW_025829432.1:0-1033 GCF_002878395.1 Capsicum annuum | reverse complement strand
CCCATGATTGGAATAGGTGGAGTATTGCCTTTAGTAGCATAATTTGTTGATTTCCCAGCCGTCGGGGCGCTGCTCGACTCAGTTCCATGAGTTTCCGGTTTTGTGGATCCGATTCCCATGCTCGAAAATTGTTCTTGGATGACTTGAATAATTCTTTATGACTTGAATAATTCTTTCACTGAGACGTTGTTCCATAGCTGCAATTTTCGAGTCTATTAGGGTTTCTGTAATCTCACGTTCTTCTTGGAATCTGGAATTGATCTCATCGTCCATTGTGAAAGGCTTTGATACCAAATTGATATGATTTCTTGCAAAGGATCGAGTCACAGGACGATTAACAGGAAAATCTGAATCAATTGCCTTTGATTTCCCTTTGCTTTTGTTAGAATTTCTAGAACGACCTATTTTGTATAACCATATTTGATATATAAATTCAGCTCGTTAAAAGGGAGACTGAAACCTTAGAGTTCAGTGGGAGAGAACTCCGATCTCTTGATTCTGTGCGTAAGTTTTATTCTCTTTCTCCCCTTAAATAGGAGTCTTTATTACAGCAAATAAGAAGCCTAATCCTTATGAAATTTGGAAACACAAAACCCTATTGTAAACTAATAACGACAGCTAGCATGAATCCTATTTTAGAATAATAATAAAGCTATTAATAATAAAATTAATCTCTTAATTTAACTCTCCTTCCTACGGACATATGTCTTGCCCACAAACGCATCCATAACAAAAAACTTCTAGGAATTACAACTTGCAACATCCATTCCATAGTTGGGGCTATTTTGGCACAGGTAATATTACATATCTATTCGACACGTAGCCAAAACAACAAATTGCGATGTCCCCGCCGCAACAAAGCACATGGTACATCCCATTTGCATGATACACGTACTTACACCAACACCAAACTCTAATCATAGCTTTACACATGATGACCAGTACTGTCTTCACTCCTTTTTGGAGGGGGGGAGGGGCGGGGGGGTTTGGAGTGCCATTACATATGTACTATTGTATTTGCCAAATGTTTGTT
>NW_025829431.1:0-1414 GCF_002878395.1 Capsicum annuum | reverse complement strand
TCAGCTAGAGAAATGAATGAGAGACAACCTCAGAGGCCTTGTGGTTGTGTGGGCATTTTCTTTCAGCTCTTTGATCGGAACCGTAGATTTGCCAAGAAGCTGTTTCCAAAGAAACTGCTTTCACAAGGGTAGCTACTACTACGTTCCACTCATTTTTAAAGCAGAATGGTTAATTTCTTGAAGGTGATTCTAGCTAGAGGGATAAATTATTTCTTTTTTTGTCATGCATTCTTATAGCTTGCTTGAAACAAGCTTCAAAAAAGTTTGGAGGGGATGAGAAGCGGCCAAAGCTTCATTTGGTACTCATTTCTTGAACTATACCCCCACATTTAGCTTTCTTTTTCTTCTATTGTCTCAGATTTTAGCCTGACAGGAAACTTTTTGTTTTTATTGTTTTTGGTTCTTGTATGAACAATGTAGATTGCTGATGAGAACAGTGGTGGTTTTCCAAATGCAAAGAATAATTGAATGACCGATACACGTTGTGAAAGCAAGCGCGAAATGAAAGCTCTAAGTTTGGTTGCTAGGCTCATGGGTTTGGAATTGATAAGCCCCAAAAGCTTCAGCTTCTGAAACATGGAGCAATGTGGCAGACAAACTTGGTGCTCGACCTAGCGGATTTGATAAAGAAGATATGGATTTTGAGATGGCCGAAATGAAGAGTTCAGAACCAGGTTTGTGAAGGTTTAGAGCTAAATGTGCTCTAATGAATGTCAAAAGGTATCCGGTTACTCAAACAAGATCCATGTGCTATTAATGACTCCAAAATGTTTCATTGATATACTAATAAATTCCTACTTCATTGTTACGGCATTGAAGTTCTCTCTTATCGGGTGGTTTCCCAGGGACATAAGCCTATCATGGGTTGATCCGTATTTATGTGTTTATGGGTGGTATCCCAAGGGCATAAGCCTATCATGGGTCGATCCCAGCTGATATGTACTAGAGGCAGCCTAATGGTCACAGTACGGTACAGTAATGATTATAAAGATGATAAGAACGAAGGTAAAGTGATTGAATAAACACAATGTATAGGTTGTCACAAGTTCTAGTAAGTGCGGTCCACTCCTATTACGATTTATTCACTTCTTTCTAATTTTTACTGACCTCATATATCATACGTGATTATCTATAGCTTAACATACTCAGTACATATTTTGTACTGACGTCCCCCTCGGGGGACCTGCATTTCATGCTGCAGGCACGGGTACCTCAGCTCATGCACCGCACAAGTAGGAGTCAGGATATCCAGTTGCTTTTGGTGAGCTCCAGTTTGCTTTGGGGCTTTCCGTGTCATATCTAGTCACTTTTCGTATTGTAGAGAAGTTAGTTATATGGCGGGGTATGTCCCGACCATAGTTAAACTCTGTGTATTGTCTAGAGGATTTGTAGACCTAATGTACAGTCAAGGTGG
>NW_025829430.1:0-1251 GCF_002878395.1 Capsicum annuum | reverse complement strand
ACACTTCGATTCCCTTGTCGCAAATTGTACAACCTAGCAAGCAAATCGTGATGATAACTTTTGGGAAGATACCTTGCCTAATTAGATACCTTAACCAAAACCATGGTGGTGGTTGTCCATCAATTAACTTATTACCAAATCGTTTGACATATTCCCACCATGTGTTAGCATAGCCTTCAAAAAGAGCTATTGGATAACAACTCTTCTTCTCCTTCGATATATCATTCACTTGAAATACTTCATCACACGCCGAATCCCAAGCAAGATACACCTCGGGGTTACTTTCACCCTTAAAGATGGTAGGCTTAATTTGATGGTATTAATGCCTACGTCTCTCTCTTGGTGTCAGTTTCCCCTTCCTCTATACCCTCGGTATCTTCTTGGATCTACATTTCCCCTTCTAATGTCTTCTTCCCTCATATAAGCATCGTCAAAGGTTCCATACCCTTTATAATACTCTCTTCTATATTCCTCAAAGTGGATGGGATGGTTTTGGATATTTGGAACTTGATTTGGAGGGAATGGATTTTGTGGAGGTGGTGGTATTTGGTTTAGTGGAGCTTGGAAAGAAGGGTTCGGATTTTGTAGAGGCATTTGACGTTTGAGTCCCTCTGGCGGAACTTGAAGAGTTTGGGAATAGGTTGGTCTATTGGAGTCTTGGTTTAGGGGGTTATGAGTGGTTTGTCTTGCGACATTTAGTGGATCTAGTGAAGGATTTGGCAATTGTGGCCATGTTTCGGGAATAATGGTGGCGGAGGAATTTCTATCATGTCCACTTAACGAAACATGTCGAGGATTAGAAGGACGAGAGTTCCTTTGACTTTCCACTTTTTCTAAGCTCCCACTAATAGTCGTCACTTC
The DNA here is from genome assembly GCF_002878395.1 of Capsicum annuum. NCBI lineage: Eukaryota > Viridiplantae > Streptophyta > Magnoliopsida > Solanales > Solanaceae > Capsicum > Capsicum annuum. The sequence goes on along the minus strand of NW_025829430.1, from coordinate 390 downwards.
TCCCCTTATGGCTCCTACTTCCGTACTCAACCTTTCAAGATCTCGGGTCATAGCCTCAAGAGTGACCCTCATATTCTTCATTTTATTAGAATCCACGATTTAAGATGTGGTTTCCTTTAATGTCAAGGTATCACCTACACAAGCAATAAATAAGTTAGTTTAAAACCTCTCCTCACTCACACACTCTCGGATCACTCACACTCGAGCTCTACAAGTGTTGTAGATTGGCTAGTAACCCATGGATTCTTAAGGTTTGAGTATGTTCTTGTCCGGAGTAGATTCTTGTTTGAAACTCAAAGAATTCTTGTCGGACTAGAGTCAAGGAGTTACAACGTATTCAAACAACAAAAGCACACAAACAAATGATGACACGAATACAAGGCTTCAAAG
>NW_025829429.1:0-1047 GCF_002878395.1 Capsicum annuum | reverse complement strand
GCAGGGGTTTTCTTCAACTGGTCTACTATTGAATACTCTGGCAATTTTATCTTTTTCAAAAATTCTTTGGCTTCTTCTTCGGTGATAGGCTTTTTGATAGATGACGGTCCACTCACCGTTGGCTTGGACTTTCTTAAGCTTTCAGGCACGAAGCATCTTCCTGACCTAGTCAAACCCCCTACCTCATCTACATCTTCCACTACCTTTTTTCTGTGATGGGTTATCACAGTCCGCCCATAATTCTAGGGAACCCTTTTCATATCAACTATTGGAGGTTGGGTCACCGGTTTGAGGACAATAGGCGCTGCCAGTGCTCCTTTCACCGTCAAGATAGATTGACTCAGAGCTCACACCACTGTCAACTTAGGTTTGTCCTGACTTAAATCAACATACCTTCTGGTGCCTTGTACTGTGATCAGGGGTTTCTTTGTGCTTTTTTGGGCTTTATCTTCTCTCATTCCTTCCCGATTCAATGACATTGCTTTCAAAGACTCTGCTACATTCACTGATTTCTCCTCAATGGTCTGTATCTTGACAATAGGCTTATAACCCCTCAAAGACTCTTTCCCATCATATATCAATTCTAACATATTGGCTTCAGCATGGGTTAGCAGCAGATTCTGGTTAATGTTTGGACCCTCTGGGGCTTGGACCAGCATCTGATTAGTGTCAATTAAAACTTGGACAACTCTCTTAAATGCCATCATTTCTTGATATCATGGCCTGGCATATCAGAACAGTACGCACACCTTAAAGAATAATCGAGATTCCTCGGTGGTGGATTTGAAAGCCTTCCTTGAATTGGGCTCAAAACCTTTAACTTTCTCAACCTGTCAAACAAGCTAGCCTATAACTCCCCAAGAGGAGTGAATTGATTTTTGACCGTCTTCTCTTTATTCTACTCGGGCCTAGGCTGAAAATTGGGTCTGGAGGGGTTTTGGTAATTTGGTGGAGCGAATGGGCGATTTTGTGGAGCTTGCACGCGCCACTGCGGGTCAGAAGGGGTTTGGGCATATGGTTGCGCGCTATATACTGGGTACGGGGGTG
>NW_025829428.1:0-2581 GCF_002878395.1 Capsicum annuum | reverse complement strand
CAGTACAAGCCACTATATACTGGTAGGTATCATAGCCCATCTCAATTAATAGAATGTACACAACATAAATCAAATAACATGTAGACAGACATCAACACATAACAAGTATTCAATGAATCAACAAATACATCAATGACGGGCCAAAAAATACTTACAAATAAGCCACGTAACCATCAATGAGTATCAACCACATTGTAAACATCCACAGAATCAACAATAATACCATAAGTAACAACTATGTCCTAAACCTTACAATTAGAACACCATTAGCTCGCTATCAGCTTATTAAACACACACGATCTGTCAAAATCAACACTAATATGTACACACGAGCTAAGACACTAATTTTAGCCTAACTACGCATGACCTCCAGGGGACAATCTAAGTCCATCTACCGTACCGATTCGGTACCTGATCCTCCATAAATAAGTAATACCAATATTTATATTCGTACCGATGTGGTACCCTATCCTCTATAACCATATTATATATACTTTATCAAATTCACACTATCTCTAAGGATATAATACGACGTACTAAATTTATAAGTGCAGTTAAAATCATAAGGCAATTTGTTCAAGTTTGATTTTTAATAATTATCCACACAAGCATCAATAAACCAAATATCATCAAATTAAAGTATGTCCAAAAACTAATCAACAAGCATTCAATTAGGAACATACACAATTAAATTATGTTTAAACTCCAATTAAACCATAACCTACCTCGACCAAAAAATCTGAATGTAAGCAAATTTGCAAAGGCCTTTCATTAAGCTTCTGAATAGTAAGAATCTATTCATATACATAATTTCTATTTTATCCTTTTTTTGGACTTCATTTTGAAGATAATGATTTTGACCATTCCTAACTATTTCAAAAGATTTAAGAAAATTTTAAAATAATTTTAAAAAAATTTATAGAGTCGCCACTTGATTTTATTGAAAATATCAAGAAAACTTAAAAGGGATTTCAAAGATTCAAAAATAGAAATAAATCTTTGAAATTAGAGAAACTGAGTAAGGGTTTAATTAATGCCCTAAGAAGAGTTTTTAAGGCACTTAAGAGCGTCCGTTTAAAAATGATTTACCAAAAGATTATTTGTTTTGACTAACTACCAAAGGGTGACTAACTTTGCAAAAAGGTTGCTTTTATAAAAGTATTAAAATTATTATCTACAAAACCTAAATCATAGGTGTTCATTTAAGCAAAAATCAGTCCTATTTAATTTGAGAAAAAATTTCTGTAAAGAAGTTTGAGCTAAACTCATTTCCTTTATAAATTATTTTTTCAAATAAATAGGGAGAAAGAAACTGATTTTTGAATATTATTTTTGATAACAAAAATATCTATAAAAAAAAACAAATTATGAATTTTTATTAATTAGGGAAAATTTTGGATCTTTTGCACAAATTGATTTTTTGAGAATTTTTCTTTGAACTTAAATAAGCTATTTTAACACATTAATAAAATAAAATATTATTTTGATCTTTTAAAAGTTCGTTCTAAGGAAAAACATAAAGAAATATATATTTTTATTAATTTCAAACATTACGCTATGCAATAAAATACGCAAAAGAAAAAATAAAAATAACGATTCAAAAGGGATTTATAAAGGCTAACCAAATTAATAATTTAATACAAACACATAATCAAATAGGATTTACAAGGAAATGAATAAGAAAAATTAAACTTTGGGCCCTTTTCAAATCTGGCCAGCTCTTGGGCCTTTTCCTTATTCACTTTTGGTCCATATCTGCAGTGTATATCCAGTTGTATACTAACCGTGTATCAGGCTTGCTGTTGTTGCATTTTATGCATATACACTGTATGTCAGTGAATAAAAAACCAATATCCTCGCTTCCAATGATGTTATATGACATATACTAGTGTATACCAATAATATTTGACATGTAAGTCCCATGTATTTATTGTATATCAACATATATCTGCCTTGTTTCTCGTCTTTTAGTACATTTTTGGAGACTTTGGCATAGGATTTTGACTTGGAAGAATGGGACTTGGTCCCATAGATGCAAATGGATATGGAGTTTAATTGGACTCGAATGGATTCACATGCATCAAATAAAATATAAGGATTAGCTATCAATTTAAGTGAATTAATCATATAGAGACGTCAAAATTTATCACATATCTATTCATTCCATGACTCTGAAACAAAATATAACCATTTATTATTCTCTAATACGAACAGGTTGCGATAAGAATCAATAACGTCCATTGAACTTCAATTACCGATTGTAGATTTTCCAATGGAGTTTAGAAGTCTGAATTTAGTGTCATTGGACATTAATATGACAACAAGAAACTTTACCACATTAATTTCAATAGAGCATACATAAGTTGCACCTTCAACCTTTCTCATAACATGGTAAGATGAAGTTATAAAATTAGAATAGATATATAACATGCATACTAACTTGTTTTTAATAACAATATGAATTTAAATGTGCACTATTTTGTATTTTAAGCCATATGCAGTGTTAGCTTAAGGGAGCATGAAACTAAAATATGTTAGTGGATTACTTCAATCATTCATTCATGCTAGCTATCTTTGTGCC
>NW_025829427.1:0-1534 GCF_002878395.1 Capsicum annuum | reverse complement strand
CATTCTTGCTCCAACTCTTGATATGGTGGAATCAATCAATCAATATATGATTTCTCTCAATCAAAATCTTGAGAAATCATATTTGAGTTCCGATAACATTTGTGGCTCTGACCAAACTTATTCAGCTTTGGAACATGTACACACACTAGAATTTTTAAATACTATTAAATATTCTGGTAGAAGGGGAGCCTTGGAGTACCTGGTAAAGTTGTTGTCATGTTGTCATGTGACCAGGAGGTCACGGGTTCAAGTGGTGGGGCCCTTCCCCGAACACCGCGCATAGCGGTAGCTTTAGTGTACCGGGTTGCCCTTTTATTAAATGTTTTGGTATTCCAAATCATGCTATCACTTTAAAGGTTGGGGTTCCGGTGATGTTATTAATAAATATTGATCAAACAACGGGATTGTGTAATGGAAGGAGGTTGATTGTAACTAGACTTGGAAATCAAGTTATTGAAGCAAAGGTCTTATCTGGACAGATGGACAGATGACTGGACAAAGAGTATTTATTCCAAGAATGACCTTAACACCATTTGATGCTAGAATTCCATTTAAGTTTCAAAGAAGACAATTTTCAATTATTGTATCTTTTGCTATGACAATCAATAAGAGTCAAGGACAGTCTCTATCTCACGTTGAATTATTTCTAAAGAAACAAGTATTTACACACGAACAACTGTATGTTGCACTTTCCAGGGTGACAAGTAGAAAGGGATTAAAAATACTGATTTATGATGATGATGGGCAGATAACTGACAAAGCTACAAATGTAGTATGTAAAGAAGTTTTTCAAAATTTAATCTGATATTTAGTGTCAGTTGGAGGTTTGTATGCTATATTACTACTTTGATTGTGGAAGAATCAGAATCTGGAATAAATCTCTTCAGAATAATGCATTGAATCTCACAACAAACATAAAATAGATTTAAGTGTAAGAAAAACCTTATCTACTCATATCTTACACTTAATATATGATTTTTTTAATTTTTTTTGGTCCGAACTATCATCTTTTTTCTTTAATAAAACTTTACAGGTGGATGGGATTGAATACAACATGGTTTGTCAATTCTAGAAGAATGACAAAGGAAGTGTTTGGTGTAAGATCAGATTGTTCTGAATATTTTTACTAACTATAATGTTGTTTTTATGTGTAAGTACTAGATTGTTCTAATAATTTTAAAGACATTAGAAACAATCAACAAAGCATAAAGAATAATCTAACCTCAATGTCTTCTTTACAGATACTGAGAAGACTTGAGCACCATCAGCCTCCCTATTCGCCTCCTATGTCGCAACTATAGCTGCCTCTGCTTCAGCAACCGTCTGTGCAGCAACAGCTGCAACCTTTTAACATGCCATGCATTTCATCTTAGTGAGTTTTAAATGTATTTGTGATGTAACCATGATCAATTCATCACAAACATATTGGAGAAGATCCTCTATCTGCTGTCAATAAGTGTAATGGACAGGTTACTTCTACAGTCAAAGTTCGCAAAGTGATTATGAAGGAAAGAAAAATGTGAGTAGGAAACGA
>NW_025829426.1:0-1150 GCF_002878395.1 Capsicum annuum | reverse complement strand
AATTCACTTTACAAGTTATCAAAGTAAACTAAATTCAAAATAAAAAGGTCACATTCTAAATACCTACACATAAACACTTTCAAGTCACTTTTTTACTTTACAAGTTACCAAACTAAACGAAATTCCAAATGAGAAGTTCTCATTCAAGTACCTACATTAATCATTTTTAAGTTACTAATTCACATTACAAGATACACGACGAAACTAAATTCAAAATTAAAAGTTCACATTTCAAATATTTACACTTAATAACTTTCAAGTCACTCATTCTCTTTACAAGTTACCAAACTAAACTAAATTCAAAATAAAAAGTTCACATTCCAAGTACCTACACTTAATCACTTTCAAGTCTCTAATTCACTTTACAAGTTACCAAACTAAACTAAATTCAAAATAAAAGGTTCACATTTTAAGTACCTACACTTAATCACTTTCAAGTCACTAATTTACTTTACAAGTTTACAAAGCAAACTAAATACAAAATGAAAGGTTCGCATTTCAAGTACCTACACTTAATGACGTTCAAGTCACTAATTTAGTTTACAAGTTATCAAAGTAAACTAAATTCCATATGAAAAGTTCACATTTCAAGTACCTACAATTAATCACTTTCAAGTCACTAATTCAGTTTTCATGTTACCAAACTAAACTAAATTCCAAATGAAAAGTTCACATTTTAAGTTCCTACAATTAATCACATTCAAATCAGTAAGTCACTTTACAAGTTACCAAACTAAACTAATTTCAAAATGAAAAGTTCACATTTCACGTATCTACACATAATCACTTTCAAGTCACTAATTTAATTTACCAGTTACCAAACTAAACTAAATTCAAAATGAAAAGTTTAAATTTCAAGTACCTACACTTAATCATTTCCATGTCACTAATTCACTTTTTGAGTTACCAAACTAAACTACATTCAAAATGAAAATTTCATATTTCAAGTACCTAAACTTAACTACTTTCAAGTCACAAATTCACTTTCCAAGTAACCAAAATAAACTAAATTTAAAATAAAAAGATTACATTTCAAGTACCGACACCTCATCAATTTCAAGTCACTAATTCACTTTACATTTTAACAAACTAAACTAAATTCGATATGAAAGTTTCACATTTCAAGTACCTATCCTTAATCAGTTCAAGT
>NW_025829425.1:0-1247 GCF_002878395.1 Capsicum annuum | reverse complement strand
TTAAACACCTCTTGTTTCTAGTTTAACGGTGAAGTTTTTATGACTTCAAATCGTCAATCGAGTGATCTTTAACTTGTGATTAAGATTTTATGACTTCAAATCACTAGTTAAGTTCAAATGGAGTAGAAAGCTTAAAGCTTTAATCTCCAGAAATGAAGCAATACAGATTCCAAATTATTCCTTAAGATTGTTATATTCAATGTTTTCGGGTACACAAATCTGTATTTTGGTCAAACAACAACTTCAACACAAGTTCAAGTTTAAAACAAGAACATCTATGAAGTTACCCAACACCTTCAACACAAAATTAAAAATAATTTATCCAAGAAGTGTGTTATATTTCAGAAATAAGATGAAATAGAAATTTAAAGCCAAGTCCCACGACTTCACGGAGTGTCCTTAAGGAATAATTTCCCTCACTGTACCCGAGGTTATGAAAATTTTCTCCCAGGATAAAATGACTTTCAATTCAACAATAGTGGTACCTCAAATTATTGGATTCGTTGAACTCACTCAACGGCTAATGATCATACTGAGTTTTTATAGAAAAGAATGTCGAGCCTTACTTCGAACCGGTCGAAACAGCACGCGACGTATGGTGGCGTTAAATGACTCTTGGGATTTGAAAATTTATTTTTTAGAGTCACCACCTAACTTTTTAGGAAAATTAGAACAAATCATTTTTTATTATAAAAACTCTGTTTTAGTCTATCGAAAATATTTTGAGATTCTAAGTAAGGATTTTGGTTACTCGAGGGGAAGGTATTCGGCACCCCTCAGAGCCTACCTGAAGATAGTCCTTACAATTAGTTTAGGAAAATATTAGGAGAAACTTTTAATTCGTTATTTGCTTAAACAATGATAAGAAATTTTGCTATTATTGTCTTACAAGAAAATTCAAGGCATAATAAACATGACGCTACCATGTACAAGGGAGTAACGTAATTATTGCGAAAAATATACATGCATTTTGAATATGAAAAGAATGATAACATAATTTCTATACACTAGAAAATTGAAGATCGTATAATTCCATAAGGGATTTTGAAAAGATATAAGTATTTAAATATTTAATCTTAATTATGTATGAAATAAATAAAGTATTTTATAGCATGGATTTAATTTACGAAAGATACTTTCAAGAATATGAAAATAGGTAATCATGTTGAACTTATGTAAAAAGATAATAACAACAATGAAAATAATAATAATAATAATAATAATAATAATAATAATAATAATAATAA
>NW_025829424.1:0-1690 GCF_002878395.1 Capsicum annuum | reverse complement strand
TTACATAAAAAATTTATTTTTCATAAATATTTTTGGAGATTTTGGGTACGTATTTTAACTAAGTGTTTAATTTTAGGAAATCTATTTGTGGACTTTCTTACTAGAAAATTATTTGAAATTTTTTGTGTGGGGTAATTGGGTTTTTAAAAGGGAAAAAACCTATATGTACAAATTAAATTAATTATTGCAAGTTATAACATTACTTTTTAGATTGCATTGCATAACAAAAGAAGAAAAAACAAATGCAAAAAAAGTAGGGAAAACACACACACAATACTTTTATTTTTTCCTATATTTTCTCTTGTTATAGAAATTCATGATTCTTTGTCACAATTACACTCTCTCTTTTCACTGAATTTTCATCCATAGATCTTCCCTATATATATATATATATATATATATCCTGTGTACATAATCGAAGATTTCATGTTCTCATTATAATTTTCTTTCACACTTCTTTTTAACTATTTTAAAAGTAGATTTTCTATATTAATGGACATATTTTTTTTAAAAAAATATTTTTTAAATATAAATCTTGAAAAATAAAATAATTTATCATTTTTTCAGTATGAAGATGATAGCAATATTCGTTATTCGTAAATTTCAACGTTCATAAAAATACAAAAAAGAATAGCCTATTTAGATTGAAACTGACTTTAGTTCAAATCAAATAAAACATCAATTAAGTTTTGTCAGTTTAGAAAGTGAATTTTTATTCAATTATAATTCAAGACTGAATAAAATAAGACGTCACATGTAATTTTATTTTTTAAAAATAAAAAAATATAAGATATATATATATAATTATGGATAAATGTAAAATAATTTCTAAAAAATATTTTAAAAAGTATAATTGTATATAAATTCGGTATAGATTTGAATTCTATATATTCTTCATCTTATTTTTTGTTTTCTGGTATGTTGAAAACAATGTTGACATGTATATATTATATATGCATTTTATATGTTTGTTGATTTCTATTTTTCTAAAAAAATTAAATAGATTTTTTAAAGAAAATTTCAACTATATTTCTTCTATTTAAATTCTGCATATTTGTTGCTTTTCTTTTTATGGTGAAATCATAATTATCTTGTTGGAAGAAAAGTAATTTAATCATGTATTTTTATATATGAATTCAATAAGTTTATTAATATTTTTTATTTTTAATTTTTAAAAGATTATGTAAAAACTTTTTAATTGTATATTTTCCATATTACCTTTTATATGTTTCTTGATTTACTTTTTTATTCAACTTAAATATTTATTATTGATATGTCCAGGAAAAAATTGTTCATGAATATTTCTAGATTGAATTTGAAGAGAATATATTTTTTAAGCTATTATCCTTTTTTTTCCAACTCTTTAAGATATTACCTATACATAGGAGTAAAAAAAGGAGAAATAATGGAAAACACTTTAAATTACATATAGTAATTTTCATCCACATTTTACTCCTATAAAGTTTTTTAGGAGATAGCTGAAGATATAAAAAAAATTACACGATTTAAAACTAAAAAGAAAAAGAATATTTTCAATAAGGTTTTATGAAAACTGCTACAATTTACAATTAAAAACACAATTCAATAATTACATAAAAGTAGTTCTACATGTTGCAATAAACAATCTAACAAGTATATCTAGAATAATTTTTACTTTTTAAAATATGAAAAAGTATTCTATTATTCTCAT
>NW_025829423.1:0-1534 GCF_002878395.1 Capsicum annuum | reverse complement strand
CCATAGCATATGAAAAGTAAAGAAAAATCATAACAAGAAAGGGATTCATGCTCTCAATTGTATATTCATCCTTAATAACATGCATACATATATGTGGAGTTTCAAATAAATTTAGGGGAAGGCCTAAAGACCAAAACAATACTGATCAAGGCTTCTAAAATATGTTATTAATCACATTCAAAACCCCTTTATTAAAAATCATGATTTCTAAACCGTTTGCATGAATTAAAGATGGTTTCTTTGCCCATGAAATTTTAGGAAAATCACACGTACCTTAATTTATGACTCTTGAATGAACTCGTGCTTTATGGATGCTATTCGAACAATTGATAGGTGCTTCTTGTAGCCCTTGCAATGGGGATTCCAAATCTCGAAGAAATATTGAAAACCCATAGTAAAATCATAAGATATTTGGATTTTTGGGTTGAAACCTTAAAGAGTTTTCTTGGTGATTTTGGGAGAAAATAACCTTATTTTGGTGTTTGGGGGATTTAATCCCGTGTTATGGCTGAATAGGGGGTGGAAAATACCCCTTTTACCCTTGAAATGCTAAAAAAGAACCTAGAAATTGGGTGCATTCCACAGAATGTGCATCCTGCGCTAATGCTACTATCTCAGTCACAAAAATGGCCATAACTTTTCGCTCAGGTATCAGACTTCGACAAAATTGGGATCGTTGGAAAGCTAATTTGAATAGATTTCATTTGAAATATATTAAACCCTGTAATTTATTATATACAAAGAGTTATGGTCGATTAAATTTGACCCAAGTTTCAAAGCTCACTCAAACTCAAACGGTAAGAAAGCTTTCAACTCTTCCTTGAGTTAGGGGACCTCTATGATCTCAATTCATGCTCTAATAGGTTTCCACACTACATATTGATTAACATGCCAAATTTACAGAGGATTTATGGATTTTGGATGATCTATGCATAGAAATAATAGTTTTTTGTTCTTTCCCGAAATGCAGGGTGTTACACTTCCCTTCTTCTGTCTATCTTATTGCCTTCCTATCAGTCTTTATATTCCATTTTCATAGTATACTTTTAGCTTTCGATCCCATAAATTGTTCCTCTATCAAATAGGAAAGTGTCACGTTATTCATTAAATAGTTAAAAGAGTAGAGTGATATGTAAAATAAAAGATTAATGATTGTGTGTTAGATTTCTCATCAATCACCACTTTCATCTCACTATTTTTCTTAGGATAAACTCTAGGAGGATTTGAAGGATATTCATTAACAAATTGTTCAGATCTTAGTATCTTAAAAAATTCTTGTTCTTCAGCATTCATCTCTGCTATCAATTCTTTCCAAGTTTGGGTCAGACATACCTTAACACTTTATCACGACCCAAACTAGGGCCCTGGCCATGACGAGCATCCCGAATCATGAAGGCCCGTGAGCCCTTCTAACTGGAAATCATATGCATAATTCATAAACTATAAAGAATTGCGGAAGACATAACAAAATGGAAACATGGTCAACATCTTAAGTCAAAAAGACAATACAAAATGAGGCTCATAACATTCAAAA
>NW_025829422.1:0-1561 GCF_002878395.1 Capsicum annuum | reverse complement strand
ATAATGATCTAAGTACCATGAGTTATCGAGTCACTCTAAGTCATGAGTCAAAGAGTTTGAGTTGAGTTAAATGACTTATGAGATTTATGAAGCATATGTTATTACTAATGACTTACGAAAATGATGTTTAAAATAATTCAAGCGAAAAGAGTTATTATTGTCAGCATGCATGATTTTCTTATACATTTATGATATTATTTAAAATGTTGTATCCACCCCCTACATACTCAGTACATTCCCAAGTACTGACTTCCATACTCTTTTGTACTCTATATTTCCTTATGATATAGGTTCAGGTGCTTAGTCTCAGCAGCGACAATGATCTTTGAGTAGCTTCATCTATATTTCTACGGTTGGTGAGTCCTCATGGTTCGAGGACCTATGTCTCCGATTTTGTCTTTTTAATAGATGGTTGTTTAGTTTCAGTTCAGTATGAGTCAGTTGGGGATCTTCCCAATGGCTCCTCAGTCCTATGTAGTAGAGGCTTTGTCAGACTAGTTTACCAGCGTGTACAGAGATTTCAGTATTTTGTTTGTACAGGGCAGTATTACTTTGTGTTTCAGTATGTTCATGGCATGGTTATTCCTCTTTATCTTAGCATGATTTGCGCTATAATGAGTTCTGAAAGTGATAACAAGCTCAGAGGGTTAGATTGAGGCCACGGGTGGCCTTGAGCACTATGTGATGTCTCGGGATAGGTTCTTGGGGCATTATAAAAACACAAAATCAAAGTCTAGTGAAGCCGTATGAGACCTATTTTGATTCACTAGCAACTTGTTGTTCATTTTATTGTTCTTGTTTTAGTTGGAACTGGGGCTTTAGAGGTGTAGTGACGAGAAAAATGGTAAGGGTAATTTATTACATGTATGTATAGCCGAATCTTTTGCATAAAATTGAGTTAGTAATGAAGTGTTATGTCCTTGTGTGTTAATTTAGTAGAAGGTAGAGAAGGAGTTATTAGTTAAGGTGAATTGTTGTTTACTTGAAGTATGAAAATAGTTGTTGATGGTGTTTGTTGTGCAAGAAAAGTATAGGTTATTGATGAAGGTACTTAGTGGAGGAGTGTTGTTAATTTAGGCGTCCTTGAGATTGCCAGGGGGAGTTTAGTTAAACCTTATAGAGCGATGAACTAAGTTTAGCAGTATAAAAAGGGTAGATAGTAATGATATGTAGAAGGAGGATGTGTTAATGGATTTTAAATAAGATAGATCAAAGGATTGAGATTGATCATTACTGTTATGAAGTTTTAGTGGACTAATGTTTTTAGATGTTTGGCATGTAAGAATATTGTGTGAAGTTGTGGTTCATTATAGATAGAACTAGACGGTAAGTTTGAACAGTCGATGGTCATCAAAGTAGATGAAATGATTTCTTGGTTAGTGATGTTAGTTATATGGAAAGGATCTAGTAGGATTGAACAGTGTATGCAAGAAGTTTGAGTTCAGTTATCTGTAATTAAGTATAATGCTATAGGTATGGCAAAGAAGTATGCCCAAGGTGATATAGGGCTGCACTATTTTCAAGGTTATTATGTGTTGTGTGTGATTAATAGTACCGTTGA
>NW_025829421.1:0-1437 GCF_002878395.1 Capsicum annuum | reverse complement strand
AGATCATCCATCGTATCACGACCACAAACAGTTACTATGCAGTTTCGGTAAACCCTTCTAGCTATAATAGATTCCCCGACCGGTGTGGATACTTCAAATGGCTTAACTAACAGTTCGGGTATTCTTTCGAACTTTCCAGAAACCAATGGAGTAACATAAAATAATGTAGAACCGAGATCAATTAAGGCATATACATCGAATGAAAAGATAGACAACGTACCCATAACCACATCTGGGGAAGCCTTTAAATTCTGTCGATCCGCTAGAGCATACGTATGATTTTGAGCCCCGCTAGAACTCGGGGCTCCTCTATCACCTCTAAAATGACACATTGGTTGTGCACCCCTTCCAGAATAAGGCATCGATGATGATGATGCAACAAATGACCTCGTAGGTCATGCCATACCCCCTATGCCCCTTCGTGGGCATTCTCTCATCATATGCCCCGACATTCTGCACCAAAAGCAAACATTGGTCCCCAGCCGATATGCGCCCAAATGATACCTTCCACATTTATTGCATGGCTCTTGAGGAGGTCTCGATTGACTCATATTCCCTTGCCCTTGGTACCCCACTATCCGCAAACTCTGAATCTCACTTCTGTGCCCAAATTGATTTTCTCTGGACCTTTGGAACTGTGGTAGGGCACTAGCTGCAGAATAAGAAGATAATGGCTTAGGTGGTCTAGTAGAAAACTGTGGTCTGAACCCTCCTTGGGATGCCATGAACTGCCCTATAGATCTGGCCCTCTTGGAATATCCCTTTTCTAATTCCTGTGTTCTTCTCCTCTGCCTCTGATCTTCTATTTTCTATAAAAAATCTTGGATCCTCGCTATGTCCATATCTTTGTTCAAAGCAATAATAGTACAATCTCTAACTAGATATGGATCCAGCCTATCCACATATTGATGAACTCTGTCATCCATACTAGCTACAACATTAGGAGTATATCTCGACAAGGAATTAAATCGGAAACTGTACTCTCTCACGCTCATATTCCTCTGACGAAGATTTAAAAACTGATCTGCGCAGGCCAGACGAATCTTGAATGGAAGATAATGATCAAGAAATGCCTTTTTAAACTCTTTCCAAGTAGCTGGGGGTGCATCAATACCCCTAGATCTTTTCCATTCCTCGTACCAATATATAGCCTCCCCTTTAAATCTATACACCGCTAACTCCACTGTCTCTCTACCCGTTATATGCATAACATCTAAGGCCCTTTGAATTTGATCAATAAAGTTCTGTGGGTCCTCGTTAAGATCTGATCCAGTAAAAGTGGGAGGATCTATCTTAAGAAAATCCTGCGTTCAAAGGCTAGCCGCCCTATCTGTACCACTAGGACCCGTGGTAGGAATGGCTTGCCCTTGAGCTTTCCCAGCAACTATACGAGTCAAAAGTTGCACTACATTTCTAAGATCTTGATCAGCAGCATTA
>NW_025829420.1:0-1604 GCF_002878395.1 Capsicum annuum | reverse complement strand
TTTGTCCAGCCAAATAGCCATGAAAATTTAAACAGACCATACTGGATGATCCCCAACCTCCCTGGCATGCCCCGGTTGATTTTCAACCTACAGTACGCCCGGTCCCTGGGCCAACCTCTAAAACCGTGGACTATAGCACACCGATTTGGCCCAAAAATGCCCCGTTCATGCCGTTTCTCCCATTTGTCCACTCAAATGGACACAAAAATTTAACTAATTTTTGACACACAGTATGCCCGGACTCTAGGCCCCCCCCTGAAACCTCGGGCTATATATATAGCACACCGATTTGGCTCGAAAATGCCCCATTCACGTCGTTTCGCCCGTTTGTCCACACAAATGGCCACAAAAAGTCAAACGGACCACACTGGAATGATCCCCAACCTCCCTGGCAAGGCCCGATCGATTTTTAGCCCACAGCATACCCGGACCCTGGCCCACCACCAAAACCGTGGACTACAGCACACTGATTTGGCCCAAAAATATGTCGTTCGTTCCTTTTCTCCCGTTTGTCCACCCAAATGGCCACGAAAATTAAAATGGATCACACTTGGACGATCACCAAACTCCTTGGCACACCCTGATTGATTTTTGGCCCACAGAATTCCCGAAACCCGGGACCAACCCTAAAACCGTGGGCTATAGCACACCGATTTAGTCTAAAAATGCCTCATTCGCGCTGTTTTGCCCGTTTGTCCACCCATATGGCCACAAAAATTTAAACGAACCACACTAGGATGATCCCTAACCTCCCTGTCATGCCCCAGTTGATTTTCAACCCACAGCACGCTCGGGCCCTGAGCTTCGGGTCCACTACCAAAACAGTGGGCTATAACAAATCAATTTGGCCGAAAATACCTCATTTGCGCCGTTTCGCCAGTTTGTCCGCCCAAATAGCCATAAAAATTTAGACAGACCACACTGAGACGATCCCCAACCTCCCTAGCACGCCCCGGTCAATTTTCAGCCTAAAGCACAATCAAACCGAAGGCTCTTCTTCAAAACCGTAGGCTATAGCACATCGATTTGGCCTGAAAATGCCCCATTTGCGTCGTTTCACCCATTTGTCCACCCAAATAGCCACAAATATTTAAACAAACCATACTAGGATGATACTTAACCACCCTGGCATGCCTCGGTCAATTTTTGGCCAACAGCACGCCCGGACCCCGGCCCACCCCCAAAATCGTGGGCTATTGCACAACGATTTGGCCCAAAAATGGCTCGTTCGTGCAGTTTTGCACATTTGTCGACCCAAATAGCCACAAAAATTAAATGGACCATACTGGGATGATCCCCAACCTCCCTGGCACACCTAGGTCGATTTTGGGCCCACAGCACGCCTGGACCCTGAGCCCACCACCAAAACCGTGAGCTATAGCACACTGATTTATCCTGAAAATGCCCCGTTCATGAGGTTTCTCCCTTTTATCTACCCAAATATCCATACAAAATTAAACGGACCACACTGGGATTATCCCTAACCTTCCTGGCATGCCTTGGTGTATTTTTGACCCACAACACAACCGAACCCAGGGCTCACCCCCAAAACAGTGCGCTATTAAAGCATACTTATTTTTCCCAAAAATATCCTGTTCGTGCTA
>NW_025829419.1:0-1751 GCF_002878395.1 Capsicum annuum | reverse complement strand
TGTTTTTGGGGTGAATGATAGTGTGGTAAATGAGTGCATATCTACAATGCTGATTAGTGAGATGACAAGGCCAGGCTTATGATCCATGCTCAACAGACATAAGAGCATAAGATTAAGATGAGAGAGAAGCAAAATAAGAAACCAATGACAAGTAGTTTCAACTTTGCTTAGCCGAAGTCGGAAGGAGGGAATCATTCTCAATTCTGTCCTAAGTCATCCGTTCCAGCTCCTTCCTCAGCTAGTGCTCCAGCTCCTAAGTTTAGGGATAGTAACAAAGATAGGGAACCAGGCTCTAAGTCTCAGGGTAGTGTTAGCAGTACCCGCACCCATCCTTTTTATTAGACATGCGGCAAGCGCCATCAAGGTACTTGCAGAGATGGTAGTGATATTTGCTTTGGATGTGGAAAGCTAGGCCATAGAGTCAGAGATTTTCCCCATCCAGGTCCTCAGGGTTAGCACAACCATTTCTCAGCTCAGTCCGGTCGCCCGAATCAGCAGGGTGCCATCTCCAGTGCTACTAGTAGGCAACGCCCAAACAGACTTTATGCTCTTCAGTCCCGATAGGATTAGGAAAATTCTCCTGATGTGGTCACTAGTACGTTATAGATCTTTCATGTACATATTTATTCTTTGCTAGATCCCGGAGTTTCCTTGTCTTTTATTACTCTTTACATAGAAGTTGATTTTGGAGTCAGTCCCAAAACTCTAGCAGATCCCTTCTCAGTCTCTATCCCAGTGGGTAAAACCATCATAGCCCAACGGGTATACAAGAATTATCCACTTATGATATTTCAGAAAGTCAATTCAGTAGACTTAGTCAAATTAGAGATGACTAATTTTGATGTCATTCTCGGAGTGGATTGGATTCATTCTTGCTATGCCACAGTCGATTGTAAAAATAGAGTTGTCCAGTTTCAATTTCCGAAGGAACCTGTCCTAGAGTGGAAGGGTAGTACTTCAGCTTTTAGAGGTCAGCTTATTTCCTACCTTCGGGCATAAAAAATGATATCTAAGGGATGTGTCTATCATTTTGTTTGAGTTAAGGACACTATTTTTGAAACTCCCATTCTTGAATCAGTTCCAGTGGTAAATGAATATTCAGATGTCTATCCCAAAAATCTTTGAAAGATTTATCCTAAAAGGGAAATAGACTTCGGTATTAATCTTTTTCCAAATACTTAGCCTATATCTATCCGGCCATATAGAATGGCACCAGCAGAACTCAAAGAATTCAAAGAATAGTAGAAGGATCTCCTTGATAAGGGATTCATTAGACCCGATGTGTCCCCTTGGGGTGCACCAGTCTTATTTATGCGAAAGAAAGACGGTTCTCTCAGGATCTGCATTGATTATCATTAGCTCAATAAAGTCAAGTTCAAGGATAGGTATCGATGACTTGTTTGACCAACTTCAGGGTTCCAGCTATTTCTCTAAGATAGACCTCAGATCAGGCTATCATCAGATTAGAGTCAGAGAATATGATGTTCCAAAAATAGCTTCCCAAACTTGGTATGATTACTTCGAATTCTTAGTCACGTTCTTTGGTCTTACCAATGCCCCAGCCGCTTTCATGGACTTGATGAACCGTGTGTTCAAACAGTACTTGGACATATTTGTCATAGTATTTATAGATGACATCCTTATCTATTCTCGTAGTGAGCATGATCATGCAGACCATCTTAGAATAGTATTGTAGACTCTCAGAAATCATCAGTTGTTCTCCAAATTTAGTAAGTGTGAATTTTGGCTAA
>NW_025829418.1:0-1882 GCF_002878395.1 Capsicum annuum | reverse complement strand
TATACTGTGGTTTGTACTTCGGAATGTATGACTCCTTAAAGCCTGTTATCTTGACTAGAGGACTACATGGTACATGATGCAGACATTTTTGGTTCTCATTTCTTAGCTCTAAAGTAGTGGAGTTGGTTCTCATCCAGTTTTAGACAAATAAATTTCTAGACTATATTATAATGTCTAATATACCCCTTAGTACTTGATAGAAATGAGTTTAAATGACACGATTTGAAAGAGAATTCATAATGGTGACGTCTACGTAACACCTCGCATTTCGGACGAGAACGAAAATCGTCATTTCCTTCACGTAAAGGTTCCAAAAGCCATAAATCTGATGCAAGTTTAGTGTGGAAACCTATTTGAGCATAAATTGAGATCATAGAGGTCCCCAAGCTCAAGGACAAGTTGAAAATTTTCCTATCGTTCGAATTTTAGTGAGCGTTGAAACTTAGATCAACTTCAATCAACCATTACTCTTTGTATATATTGAATTAGAGTTCCTACTATATATCAAATGAAAGGTATTCGAATTATCTTTCCAACGATATCAATTTCGCAAAAATCCGACACCCGAGGAAGAAGTTATGGATTTGCAAAGTGGAGTGTGTCGTGCAGCATAAGGTGTACGACGCACACCCTAACTTATGCCATAAGGTGTGCGACGCACAACCTAATGTGTGCGATAAAGAGTGCGCCGCACAACCTATATTATGCGATAAGGTGTTCGCCACATATATTATTACTCAAGTGACTTAAACACTCTGTTTTTGGGGCAAAATGGTCCTTTTCCTACCCTTATTTAGTCATAAACACGAAATTCAGTTCCCAAATACCCAAAATACACCTTCATTCATAAAAATTGCTCAAGAACTCTCCTTAGGGCTTCAAAATAAAAACTCAAGCAACTCAAGATTCAACCGTGGGTTTTTGAAACTAATTGCATATTTGGAATCCCCAGAACGTAGGCTTCAAGAAGCACCTATCATCTTCGCATATAGAGGTACGTGGGGTTATCTCAAAAATTTCATGGGCTTTAAAATTCATATTTTCAAAATGGGGGTTTTGAAATTATGAATATGATTATGTTTTAAACGGTTTATGATATTGATTTGGTCTTTAGGCCTATTCCCGAAGTGATTTGATATAAGATATACGTATATGTATGAATTCTAAAAAGATGTTAACTTGAGAGCATGAATTATATGAAATTCCTCTCTTGATATGATTTTGTTTTGAATTCTCATATGATATGAAATGTTTGAAATTATCTTGACAAGCATGACATGAGATATTTTGAACATGGTTATGACTTTTGACTTGCAAGGAGAGGGTTGTTTCGTTGAAATATGATGAATATAATGGTTGCATAAAAGAATGATGTGATATTGATGGCTTGCAAGTCGGGTATGACGATAACCTACAGAATATGATATGTGATGGAATTAAATGAAGTTGAATGCATTGATTTTTCATGAGATAGGTGGATGCCTGAAGAAGGCGTTTGTGTGTAACGGCTCATCGCTGGAAATCGTGTTTGCCGACATGGGAATTTGGTACCAGGCTAAGTGATCTTGTGTACTTGACTTTATGTCATTCCAAAATTGGGACTATGGTTAGGAGCCCAGGCTAAGTGATCTTGGGCACTACTATACTTTATTGGGTCGAGACACCCTATTGTGTGATCTTGTGTGTCTTCCCTTCACCTATACTCTAATCTCAGCGGCAACCAAGGTTTGACAGTTGGTGTAAATGTTATATATAGGGTATTCCACTTAGCTCTGTTGAATTACATTGTTGTTGAAAACTATTACATTATACCTATGTGTTTTCAAATGATTTGATATGAAACTGCTTTATAATGGCTCTCACCTATATTTGAAAAAAAAAA
>NW_025829417.1:0-1415 GCF_002878395.1 Capsicum annuum | reverse complement strand
GTTACGAAAATATGATCTTTTTAATAAATTTCTTTATCTTTTCTTCTATGTCTTCTATTCTCTTTCAAGTCCCAACTTTCTTATATGTTGGTTTAGGAAATATTTAGCTAATGTCATTGGGGTTTGTCATGAAGATTGGTATTCAAGAAAATCATTTTCCAGATAGTGTAACCACAATTATTTCGAGTCTTGCTGCTTCAAAGTGAGTGAAGAGGAGAAGTAGTGCAACAACAAAAAAAGGAAAAATGAACATGCACTTGAAAATGTTCATTGATATTTTCTTAATTTTTCTGAGGGTTTAAGTGTGATGATAAAGTATTATTACTTTGCTAGCTAAAGTAGAGTTTGTCCATGTATTTTTGTTGAAAAGTATCTGTAAATAGGTTATAACTTCTGTAAATGCTACTCTCAAGTTTCTTTCCTACTCGCACCCTTACACATACTTTCATTTATAAAAATAAAAGCTTGCAGCTTAATATGTTTGCTATGTATGTTTATATTGATGATTAATTTAATTACAGTTTGATAACTTTTTGTTGCAATATGTTTGTCCATAATCTGCAAGATTAATGAGATTATTTTCATTTTTTACTCTTACATACAAATAGGATTTTGGACTTTTTATTTTTAATTTAAACAATTGCTTTAAGGGAAAGGCTATGAGGTAATTATCGTGTCTGAGTTTTTATTTTCATGTTATTTCTCTTTTTCCTATTCTAATCGTTTTGCAAGATGTACTATTTTATGACAATTCACATGTTGCTTCTATATTTTAGATATTTAAATCACAAAATAACATGCCATAAATATTTATTTTACTTATCACTTTAAGTGTATATTATTTCTTTTATGACTTCTGTACTTTATTATATATAATATCTCATAACTTTATATAAAAATAATATGCAAATAAAATGATTTACTAGTCACAGTATATCCCTAACAATGCATTTAAATGGATAAATTAATGTGTGAGATATTTAAGTGGATGGTGATAATTTTAAAAATCATTTCCTTCAATGAAGCTAATACCAGAGAAGTCAAGTCAAATACAAAATTAAATAATAAAATGAATTAAAATTTAGAATCTAATCTTTATTTGAATGAAGGTTGAAAAGAATCTTTAAAATATAATAAAAAATAATTTCATGAATCTAATATTTGTTTTCTATATTGTGCGAAGTACAACCAAGTTCACTGGTTCACCAATATAAGGGTATGTATGTAAGAGAGGCTAAGAAGGTAGAACCCTATTTCAATTCAAATTTCATTCAAATTCAAATGTCAAATATCACATTAATTTGTTAAAAAACGATTAGTTTATTATTCATTCTTATCCTTGCTTTTTTCAAATGTGATGCAGAATTACCTAATAAATCATATATTTGAATTGAGATAATAATTTGAAAATCAAT
>NW_025829416.1:0-1001 GCF_002878395.1 Capsicum annuum | reverse complement strand
TCAGTTCAAAACTTCAGGACGCTATATTCTGAAGTTTGGTTTTTCAGGACGCTAAAAACTTTAGGACGCTGTATCCTGAAGGACTAGGCCTTTGTATTATGTTATATGACATTTCTCCATTAACATTGCTGTTTTCTTGATGATGTTAGGACCTGGTAAGACAACAAGGCGAGTACGAGTCCATCCACCGCGACATAATGATAGGGTTCGGGACATGGGAATTTGATCCGATGGAGCTGGAAAACCCATTCCCTAACAGAGAAGGCTCCGTACACATTTGGCAAGGCGATGAAGACGGTCATGTACCCGTCCTTCTACAACGACACATCGCGAAGAAACTACCATGGATCCATTATCATGAAATGAAAGGTGGAGGTCATATGTTTCCATGGGCTGAAGGAATGGGAGATAAAGTCATGAAGACATTCTTACTTGGAGAGCCTTTTGTTATGTAAAGTTATGTTATGATTTTGAACAAATTTGGATATTTTGTTAATAATTAAACTTCTACTTATTCTGTTATTCCACCTAGCTTCATGTTTTATTGCGACTTTGTTTACTGTCCGTGGTCTTGAGCCGGGGGTCTATCGGAAACAACATTTCTACTTCTTCGGAGGCTGTGGTATGGACTGAGACACACCCGAACTATATGCGAAAAGGCTGAGACACACCTGAACTTTAGGAGGGTCCTATTACCCACTGGACTAATTAAATTTTATGTTTGACAACCTTAGTGCCTACGTGACACATACGTGTGCCTACATGGAACCTTCAGTGTGTTGTGCCACGTAGGCACTAAGGTTGTCAAAAATACGGTTTTAATTAGTCCAGGGGTAATAGGACCCTCCTAAAGTTCGGATGTATCTCAGACTTTTCGCGCATAGTTCAAGGTGGTAATAAAGTATTTTCCCAAATAAAATTATGCTATTTTCATTGAACAAATTTGAATATTTTGTTAATAATTAAATTCTACGTCAGTCATTTTCAACTATGTTGCTCGG
>NW_025829415.1:0-1352 GCF_002878395.1 Capsicum annuum | reverse complement strand
AAAAGTAATAGAATTAGATTCAAACACTATTGAGATTTTTCTTTTTCATGTTTAAACACAGCACTTAGAATATGCAATACCAATATGATTTCACATAACTTTTGAGAAAAAGAAAAACAATTATATACAACATCTAATATTTCTTGTTAACACAAACACTTGCCGACTAATATAGGATAGAACTATCAATTATTGTACTTTCGTGAAAAAGGTCAAAAAGGAAAAAAGTTGAAAGTGATATAGGGAATATACATAATTGTCACAAAAATGGATAGTGATTTCAAAGGACAAATAAGAGACAACAACAATAACATACCAGTGTAGTCCCACAAAGTGGAGTCTGAAGAAAGTTGAGTATATGCACATCTCATTTCTACCTCAAAGATAGAGTAGAGAGATTGTGTTTTGATAGACTCGCAGCTTAGGAACAAATAAGAGAGTCAAACAAAAGCTAACATTAAAGGTCAATGTCTCAGAAGTACTAACTTAAATGATGTATAAATCTTAATAATGCACCTCTCTACTATAAAGGTTATCCAATATTCCCAGTTAAGATAGACCAAATGCTATATAACATATGGTAATTCTTAAAGCAGCTTAAGTACTTAAATTTGTAATGTTTCATAAGCTAAACTTCACAACTATGATCAATGTCATGTCTTGAGATGCAGGTTATGCGTTGTTATACATAATGATTCATTTGAGCATGGATCAAGTCTTCTTACTTGCATAATTATAAGATTACCTTTCAAGTAGAAGGGAAAATACACAAAAACATGTCTTTTTGTTATGGCAGTCGAGCAATTTAAACCATTTGTTTATCACAATACAGTATTCAAACTCCGTTTAGCCTGCTTCGATTTCAAATAGAACTAACATTTGTAAGTCAAATAGATGGCCGACTAACTTCTGATTGTACCGTAAAATTAGAGAGCCTTTTTCTCTTTATAGTTTGCAGCCAAGCAACGGACTTTTAACTATATTGCTGATATTAAAAAGAAAAGCAAACTTTTTACTTATATGGTAATTAATGTACATGGTACATGTAGCTCCTGCACCTAAAAAGTTAAAACATGTAATATTAGCATTTCTTTCAATGTGGCATAACAATTCAAAATTAGCATGTCATATTAATCAAAGTTTAAATTTTCCTACTTCAATGAAAATACAATATCAATGATAGTAATCTAGATAAAATACCTATAGACTCCATTTTGTAAGCAACTAATAAAGTCATTAAACAAGCAATCACAACGTTCGAGCCTTGTGGGCAAATTCTTATAGCAATTTCTGAAAAAACCGCTAAAAAATATTACTCTTCCATATTAAAGGGAGGTACATATATTATGATT
>NW_025829414.1:0-1016 GCF_002878395.1 Capsicum annuum | reverse complement strand
GGGGGCTGGCAAAAAAAATTAAACCCTTTTTTATTTTTTTTTAAATTTATTTTTTTAAAATTAAAAATACTGAATCACGCGCTTAAAAATGCATATAAACACTCATTTTGCCAACTCAACAATTTAATGTCGCATATTCATAAGAAGGGTTTAAAATATTGAATTTTGATAGGTTGATGGGTTCAGATGACAAAAGATTAAATAGAAGTGTCTACTTTACATATGGGAACAAGTCCAAGGGTCCACGAGACCATTTCGCCTATTAGTTTTACTGTTCAAAAATTTGTAAAAGACTGTCATTTTCTGAACTGATGGGACAATTCTTTCATACTCTAAAGACTCATGCAAAGCAATGAACCTTCATTGCATCATAGGCTCATGCAAAGCAATGCACCTAAGATTTAGAACTTTCAAGTTAATTAAAATTCTTATTTTGATTCAGATAAGAAATAATAATATTTAACTCTTTTAAATAAACTAGTTTAGCTGCACATCCCTCGCGCGGGTAGTGTATTATTTAAAATTAAATAATTTTATCTATTGCAGAGATTTTTAATGAAGTATAAAAAGTGCAAATCACTTTTCAAAGACCCTTCATACGTCAATATAATAATGTAAACATAAACATATATTTTAGTATAAGCACATATATATTTTACCACCAGAAGTTTTAAGTAGTTGGTGGTTCATTGCTTTTGCATTTGCAAATGCAGTACCTTTTTTCCTTGCTGTCCTATAAGAAAGACACATCGATTTGAATCATATTTGTGCTACGATTATTTTTATATTTAGAATTTTTTTTAATTTTTAAAGTCGAAGCAATCATCGATTACATTCTTATTACATACTTAAAACGTTTAAAATTTAGTACTGTTGACACCCAATTTTGGCTTTCCAATCTTAAAATTAACGCATTTAGGCTTCCTGATCCTTAAATGGAACAAAATGTAATTTTTTCAGACATTTCTCGTAAATTATTGATAATCATCATTATTTTAGGATTTTTACCAATTTGT
>NW_025829413.1:0-1804 GCF_002878395.1 Capsicum annuum | reverse complement strand
TACGGTCAGTACTTTGAATGTACTAGTATGCAAGATGAGGTTAGGATGAAATGCATAGGCTTATGTGCATGAAGTAAATGCTAACTGAATAACATGTGATAACTGATACATAAAATATGTGAGAGCTGTAAAATATTAGAATGCATGACCAAGCATAAAACATGATTCTAAAATAGTCTGTAAACTAAAATACTGAAATCTGATAACTGAATAACTGATAGCTATATGCTATGGTCAATGCAAACCTGAAACTGAATTCTATACTGAATAATGAACTCAGACTGAAACTGTGGGAGGTATCATCTAATCGACATGCCCCAAATCTGAGCTGATAGGGTTCCACCTGTGACCTCAGTTGGAAGGGTGCTAGTACCGTGCCACAGGTACTAACAATGGCTGTAGAGTCAGTCTTAACTGGTGAGTAACCCCTAAGATCAGTCCTAAGCTGGCGGGTGATTCCTGAGAGAACGTAAGTCCTAAAATGGCGAGTGACATCTTTTAATCCTACGCTGTCTACGTAGTTCTGGATCTTAGGGATTGCTATTGAGGACCCAGTCCTAAATGGAGAGTGAGCCCCCATCCCTGGGTTTGCTCGATGCTAAATCCTACTGCCATCTGAACTGACACTGATTACGAGACTGAACTATGTTTAACTAAACAAGAAACTAATCATGATAACTACTGAATGATATTGCTATTGGTTTATCCAAAATCGTTCTGAAACTACTGAAATTTTGTAAACAGCTAAGTAACGAATGTTCATAACCCTCCAGGGCTCAATGGAAATATCAATAAGTACAAATGCAATCTTTGATAACCCTAATAGGGAATCATTACTTAAAGATCATCACTTTGGCATTTTACCAAACACATGGAGATCAATACTTTAACACGGAGATACTTTTAAACATGATGAGATAACACGATCACATGACAAAATCATAAACTGAGAATTTGTTCTGAATCGCATGAACATGTTACGGAAACTACAACATTTAAAACATACTATAATCCATTCAGCGTGAAAACAATTGTAATCATGACTTGAAATCAAATTATCATGATATTGATGAGCATATTTTAACTTTCAAACATGTAAAGGCTCTTTCTATTAAAAACTCTTGGAAAAATAATACATGATCGAAATTCATTAGAGTTTCATGGAGAAAATTCAAAGTAACATGTAAAACCATAGTTTAAATATTAAAAATAGATTCTTGGACTCCATGGATGTAAAGGACCCATGAACGAACATCACACATACCTTAATTGATGATTTCGTGAAAATTCTTTATGGTTTTCTTGAAAATTAAGCTTTAATCCCTTGATTCTTTTGAAGAGGCTAGGGTTTGTTCTTGAGAGGATGCCTTCTTTTGAGAGGATTTTGTGAAATAGGATAGCAAATTATGCTTTTGGGACCCTAAATCCCGTGTTATGGACCAAATGGGTGAAGGGAAAAGACCCAATTTCCCTTACAAAAATGGAAATAGAATCCGAAAAAATAAGGGTGCGTGATGGAGCACGCGCCACAGGCTCCGGTCCACCAGACTGGATCGCGCGCTGCGGGCACCCCTACGGGTGAAATGGAGCCCGCGTCTCGGGTTTATTCTGGTGCTGCTTCTGTTTTGGAAATCACACACCCTTACGCTCGTCCAAAAATTTCGAAACTCATTTGAGATGTACTATCGACAACCCCGATCATGAATCAACTTAAAATTTAATGTTCCGACATTGGGAAAGTCAAAAATAAAATCATCAAAGTTAAGGGGCTTTGAAAATGAGTAAGTCCTAACACTTAATGAAA
>NW_025829412.1:0-1769 GCF_002878395.1 Capsicum annuum | reverse complement strand
ACATATATATTGAATGGTGCGTATATATGTGTATATATCTTCTATAAATGTATATATTTAACGTATAAATGTGTATATATTTTATAAAATAATATATAACTATATATATATATATATTGTAGTGTATATATATATATTGTGCTATTGTAGTATATGTTTTATTTAAAGTAGTACGTATAGTAGTATATATTGAATGGTACGTATATATGTGTAATTGTGTATATATTTATTAAAAAATATATAGTGTATATTGGAGTGTATATAGTGTATATAATTGTAGTGTATATAGTGTATATTGGATTTTTTTTTTAAAACAGGTTTGACCGATTTTTTAATCGAGTTTGACCGGGTTTAGGTGGGTTTGACCGGGTTGGATTAAGTGGGCCGGATCAGAGTTGTTTTTAAATTTTTTACTGTTGAACACGGACCCAGACCGACCCACTTAACCCAAACAGGCCCGGCCCGGCCCACCAACTCGGTTAACTATCACGAGTAGGTTTCAGGTTGACCCGGCCCGGCCCACTTAATACCCTTAATGTATTATGTGTTTTGACAGATTCAAAATCAAAAAAAATATATCAAGAACTAATTATGTGTCTTTATAAAGAAAAAAATATATTATCTTTGGATATATCAGAAACTAATTATGTATCTCGATAAATTCAAAATTAAGATTTTTAATAATTATATAAAATATTAGAATAACTCTAAACTGTTGAAATTTATGTTTTTTAGGGCACGGACTTCAAGAAAATGCATGTTTTCATCAAATCAATCCATTTGTAAAAGCAAAGTCCATATTCATTCAATGTCGTCAAGTAAACTTATATACAATGAATTATATGAAATATTCCTAATTATTTTCAGACGAAATTGGTTGTACATTTGAATGTTTAATCCTCTTTAAGGTTCCTTCATTCCTATATTTTCTTTAATTTGTCCAAAACCTAATTAACTTAATCTATTTAAATCCATTTGTAAAAAGTCTATAGTCATTGTCGTCACGTCAACTTATACAAAGACGAGCCTATTTGAAATTAATATTCCTAATTAATTGTCTCTGCCGAAATTGGGTGTTTTTACATTTGAGTGCTATAACAATGATATTTAGACTTTAGTTCTTATCATATTATAAAGATTGCCGGTTCTATCTGAACTCACCTTTAAGTTAGTGGTATGGGATGGGTACACTTATCTTCCTCAAACCCCACTTTATGAGAATATACTAGTATGTTATTAGGGGCGGAGCTAGCATATACTCAGGGGTTCATTCAAACCCCCATCGACAAAAAATTATACTATTTACACATGATTAAAATTATTTTTGTATGTATATAAAAAGTCCATAGTCATTGTTGTCACATCAACTTATACAAAGACTAGACTATTTGAAATTAATATTCCTAATTAATTGTCTCTGCCGAAATTGGGTGTTTTTACATTTGAGTGCTATAACAATGATTAAACACAATGACCTTGAAGTTTTTTTACGCTTATTGCTTTTGATAATATTGTGGTGTATCAATATTATCTTAAGACGTTAGAAAAACTTTGAGTGTCGATTAAGGGATATTATTATATTCAATTGGTCGCCAAAGACATGAACAATAATGCAAAAATAATTATATCGAACGAATATGAGTTCTAAGATAACAACTTTACTTTCTTATAATATAAAGTTTACTTTTATAACCATCAATTGTGGTAGGTTAGTGGTGAAGGGGTGTTCACCTTAGGGATTGGTTGTGAGTTCAAATCCCCATTTCATC
>NW_025829411.1:0-1137 GCF_002878395.1 Capsicum annuum | reverse complement strand
ATCTTTAGCTTAAACAATTCATCTAATTTGAGCAATCAATCTAAAAATCTCATGTTATAGACTTTAATACATCGCCATATATATTTCACAATCCGAAATGCATATACTAATGAAAATCTACTTTCACGATGTCACAAGGAAAAATGAAGGTAATTGAAAGACCAATAAATGAACACGATACATCTTTTTTTATTATTTATCTAATACAACATAAAAACAAAACAAAAAGCTCAAAGATCTATACTGCAGCAAATCATCAAATTTGACAGAAACAAGTTCCTTTGATGCTCTTTAACTTAAAGAATTCATCTAACTTATTCAACAGATCTGAACATGCAAATACCTTAGGAAGTTCGCCTCTCGAAATAACTTCAACAACTCTTCTTCTCTTGGCGGGAGCTTTACTTACAGAACTGTCGGATCCTCTTTCCTTAGAACCGTGAATTTCTTTTTCCTTATCCTTCTTAGCATGCTTTTACCGCAATGTCTTCATAGTGTGTGGATCGTTTCTATGCTTGGATCTATTTTCATCAAAACCAACAGATTCATAGTCAAAACTACCAGGAATGAAGTTTAAAACGTCTTCATATTCTTTGATAGTTTCTAATTGAGAAAATCCAAGACTAAAAGATGGTTACAAATCTCTATTCATAATGTTAATTCAAAACAATGTAGCCTAAAAAATCAATAATCAAAGAAATTTCACAATAAAAACACTGAAAAATCAGTTTGTCAATCAAAGCGCAAATTTTATTTTTTTAAAAAAAGGGTAAAATAAGAATAAAAGAAATTGAAGTTGATTTTAGGGGGGAAATTTACCTTAATTCTAAGTTTTGAATTAGAGGGAGAAATTGGATAGGAACTGCTGCTGGAATTAAGGCGTAGAAAGAGGAGAAAACGGGTTAATTTTTTGGTAAAGTAACGGTTTCAGAAAAGGAGGTGTAAACTCGTATCTCAACTTTACCAAAAAGTTATAAATATTGGGATTTAAGTAATATTTTAGAAGTGAGGAAATTTTTAGTAGTTTAGAAACTTAAATTGTTCATTTAGATATTTTTTCCTAAATAAAGGTTGAGAAAGAACAAAAAAAAAGACAAAACAAAAATAAAGATTGAAAAAAATTAAAAAAAAAAAAAA
>NW_025829410.1:0-1200 GCF_002878395.1 Capsicum annuum | reverse complement strand
TAACAAAAGCAGTGTCACCTAAATTCTGATTAATATCAGTAAAAACATCATCCAAATTCTCACCAGTAGCAGAAACACCATTTACACTATCCAAATCATCACTCCTACCACTACCACCATCACCACCTAAGTCCTCACCCCTAGCAGCAACACTATTAGCACCAAAGTCCCCATCAACAACAAAAAAATCACTACCACAACCAACTAAGTATTGAGCCCTAGCAGCAGCACCATCATTACCCAAGTCCCCACTAATAGTAGAAACACCACCACCACCTAAGTCCTCACCCCTAGCAGCAACACCAACATCACCAAAGTCCTCACTACGAGCAAAAAAATCACTACCACCCCCACCTAAGTTCTCACCCCTAGCAGCAACTCCACCATCACCTAAGTCCCCACCAATAGCAAAAACACCACCACCACAACCACCTAAGTCCTTATCAATAGAATAAACATCATCACCATCACCTAGGTCTTCACCCCTATCTGCAGTACCACAACCACTCAAGTTTTTAGTAAAAGTAGGTTCATGAGGTATTGCAACCTCTATAAAGTCCTCTTCAAACCCTAAATCATCACAGTCCCCTAAGTTTTCACTTAACTCTTTATCAAAATCAGGACAAGATTCTCCTCCCACATAGGAGTCATATTCAATAGATGGGACCACATCTGCCACATCAACTATATGTGTCAAATATAACTCAATAACATCTCCATTTCTTAGTAGAGGTAAAATACCCAAAATATCCCTATCACATGTTACTATTACAATTTTTTTTCTTTTTGGAGGTATGAGATAAACAATACACGATGAACAATTATACCCATTCCTTCACTATATCAATAAATTCAAAGTAAGAAAGTCTGTCTACATCCACATTGAAACAGTCAGTAACAGTACCTCCATGATACTTAATACTCGATTTTTATTGTAATTTGCCTCCATGGTGAAACCTCAATGTAACATACACAAAATTCATGGTTAATTTGAAGAAAAATAAAAAAAATAGCAGCTTAGAATTATTCACGGCAAAAATCCTAATATCAAAGTAAAACAACCCTAATAATTACCTGAGTAGTCAAATTTCGTCACGAAGCAATCATGGATTTCATAAAAAGCCACAGAAATAACTTAATTTAAAGTGAAATAGAGTGAAACCGACTGAAATCGAGTGAAATCTACTGAAATCGAGTCAA
>NW_025829409.1:0-1547 GCF_002878395.1 Capsicum annuum | reverse complement strand
ATAATCAATCAGATTCTTAATATGTTTTTAAATATTTTAAATTGTTAGCTATTGTAATTTATAATATTTTTTATGTAATTTTCAAATAATAGATGTCACTCTCCTTATCCAGATTTTTGTGACATTGATATTCAATTATATTCTTAAAATAATTTAAGTTTTAAATTATTATGATTTATAATATTTTTTCTTCTATTCCAATTTAAGTAGCCCTGAAATAAATTCGAGAGTCAACCAAATTTTATGATTGAAGTAGTGAAGTGAATATGTCCTAAATGACTTATAATACCTATTTAGAAGTGATATAGTAAAGTTACTATGAGAAAATATTTGTGAAAAAAATTTTAATGAGTCTCATAAAACATGTCATGTTAATTTTAAACATCAAGAATTAATTTATCATTTTATGTCAATTTTATTTTTATTAAATATTATTAAATTTTTAATACCTAAATGACTTATAATAATTAATTAGGGGTGATATAATAAAATTATGGTTGAAGCAACTGAAGTAGACATATCATAAATGTCTATTTTACCTTTTTTTAAATTAAATATTATTAATTTTCTTATATGTAAATGTCTTATAATAATTAATTAGGGGCAATATAGTAAAATCATGAAGCAAACATACTTGTGAATTTTTTTAAATAAGTCTAATATAAGATGTCCTATTAATTTAAAACATCAACAATTGATTTATCATTTATATCTATTTTATTATTTATTAAATATTATTAATTTTTTAATATCTAGATGACTTATAATAATTAATTTGAGGTGATATAATAAAACTATGATTGAAGCAGCTGAAACAGACATGTCATAAATGTCTATTTTACCTTTTTTTAATTAAGTATTATTAATTTTCTTATATATAAATGACTTAAAATAATTAATTAGAGATAATATAGTAAAATTACGGAGCAACTGAAGCAGGTGAAGAAGCAGGCATGTTGACGAAGAACTGCCTGCTTCTTCACTCTTATTAATAGTAGTAGTAATAATTTGTTCGCTATCAGTGTAATAAAAATGAAAAGGAAAAAAATATTGACGAAGAACTGCCTGCTTTTTCACTCTTATTAATAGTAGTAGTAATAATTTGTTTGTTATCAGTGTAATAAAAATGAAAAGGAAATAAATATATTCGAAAGCAGTCTCAAAAAGTGCAAGACAATAGCAAATCAATTGAAATTAACAAAATAATGTAAAACAACAGTCCAAGCAGCAATAGACAGTTAGCAAAATTAAACAAAATTAAATCAAGATAAAAATCTCGTTGCAAAATTGGAAAAAGATATCGCTTCCACCCCAAACTATACCTGAAAAGTCTAGGTCACACCTAAACAATACTAGTGACCTATTACACACCTAAATATAAAAAAGTGATATTTTCTACACCCTATAAAATATTATACCACTTGCACGTGGTGCGGTGTATCACAGGCGCCTGCCACGTCAGCATAATATGAAAAAAATAATAAAAAATATCAAAACCCCCTTATTATTTTTATTTTTGTCATCTGCCATTATTCTCTTTCTTCTTC
>NW_025829408.1:0-1308 GCF_002878395.1 Capsicum annuum | reverse complement strand
CTTTTTAGAATTTAAAATATTTAAACATAACTAAAAAGGTGAAAATGTAAAATGAAAAAAGTGAAAATAAGTATTGAATTATTTTCAATTTTTTAAATATAAATTAATTCAGGTTGTATTTGCATTTTTTATGTCCAAACAATAATTTTTTAACGAAGTGAAATGATTTTTGAAAGAAACTGAAAATTAAATTTCTTATGGGTAAATGGGAGTACACATCTAGACAACTCAAGTTGATCTCAACTAGCAAATAAATATTGCAACTCATCCGATTGTGTTGGGTGGACACCCAACACGCTGACGTGAAAACGCAAATTTTGGAGGGATTTAGATGATCATTTGTAAGAGCTTGTTTGGATTAACTTATTTTAAATGATTTTTAGTCAAAATAGCTTTTAACCACTTTTAAAGTGTTTGGGTAAAATTAAAAGGGAAAGAACATAAATGGCCGCTCGATCGAAATTAATTCCAGGAAAATAGCCATGAAATTCAAATTTCATTTTCTAGCCATTTTAATTTGTTAGTTTGTACTATACAGTTTTTATATATATATTCTATACAGTTTCTATACATATCTTATACATATAAAAATTCTATACGAAAATTATATAATTTCGATACATAGTTTATACAATACTTATACAATCTTGTTTACACATTTTATACAACAATTATATAATTTTTATACACTTTCTATATATTTTTTTAATATATATTTTATACATATACATATTTGATAGAACTATGCAATTTCTATACACATTTCTTATATAAATACATATTCTATATAATAATTATAACATTTTTATACAATTATATTTAATTATTATTTTTAAACATCCAAAAAAAGCAGAATATTTATCAGTTAAAAAATTTATAGCAAAGAAAACTGAAATATTTTTATGAAATGGCTGAATGGCCCAAGTTGAAAACCGTATCAGTATGGTATATGGATTGTATCAATATGGTATATAAACTATATCTGAACTACATGGACCAAAATAACACAAATTAGGAAATGACTAAAATATGAAAATAAAATAGCCGACTCGCTTTTTTTGATAAAATATCAAATTTAGGCTATTTATTTTTAAAATTTCCATGTGGTATCTTTTCTCCAAATTAAAAAGTCTTTTTGAATACTTATATTATTAAGGAAAAAAACACCCGATAGCCAATTAAAAAAGTAAGCTAAAATTACACCAATACACAACTTATGTTTTCAATATTACAAAAAATTTCAACTCTCTAAATATATTATAAAAATCTCAACATATACACAGAATGTTATGTATATGTCGGCCATGT
>NW_025829407.1:0-1396 GCF_002878395.1 Capsicum annuum | reverse complement strand
TACTTGTTATGCCATTATACTACTATGTATTTGTATATTTATATTTTAATACCAACATTTCATTCTTTACAATAGACATTAATTCACATATGCACATTCACTGCGTCACTTTCATACATACACAGTGAGAAAAAATGGAATAGAAATTTTAGATAACAGACAGAGAGGAAAAATATGAAACCAGTAAAAATTTAGTAATAAAAACAAAAATAAGCAAAAGGCTGTTTCTTTTTAAGCGACTGGAAACCCATCGGGAAAAACCTCAGGCCGCGGGTTCATCATAGTTATGGCAAAATTTGTTGCCGGAAAAATTCAAAGCACCAGTGGCTAAACTACCATACACCTGTTCATAAAAATATGCCGGAAAATACTCCCAATCATTGGTTTGTCACAGTTGTGGCAAAACGACATCAAAAATTCTCTCAAAACCCTCTGGCTAGCCTGCCGCTCCACTTCCTTTTCCGGCTGATCCCTCACCGAATCCGCGCCACTAGCGCTAGCAACCAATTAAAAAAAAAAAAGAAAGATCTGGCACTACTTCTCCGGCCAATCTTCACGTCGGAAAACCCATTAAAATAGGCGAAAACTCGCCGGAAAATTCCACCCTCACCAGCACCGCTTCCCTCTCCCCGTTCCCACGCCGCCAACCCCTTTTTCCTCTTCCTGCCGCTGACGCCTATCCCCTTCCCCTTTCCCGTCGCCGACCATCGCCGATACTTCACTGAGCCTCCAAAATCTGTTAAAAAATATTCAACGGAGTAGTGCCAATGATACCAGTCCTGATTCTGATTGGATTTTGCTAATATAAACCAATATTACACCCAACTAGTCTCGATTCCGGCGAAAGTTTGCCAGAAAATGGACGAAGCAATTGCAGGGTGTATGGATCTGATGTGTCATTATTTTAAGAAGTTAAGCAATGGTATAGAATATGAATGTATTAAATTTCATGTTTTGGTTAATGGTTTTATGCTATTTAATAGTTTAAGTATAATTACTTTGTATATTTTTCTTATTTATTATATTATTTATTATTTTAATTTATTTATTTTTGCTTATTCATTATCATTAATAAGGTTTAATTATTATTTGTTTAATTAATTAATCACTTTAATTGAATTTTGTTAAAATATATTATTAAGATTAGATATTCTTTCAAATAAATAAATTGTTTTGAATTTATAAAAGATAAACCAACGTCTTTGACGCTAGATAATTTTAAGCGTGTTTAAAATATCCATCTTAATTAAGAATGCGGCACACGCATCTTTTTCGAGATATTTAAATTTCAAGGATGCAATAATGCACCTTGGAGAATATTTTTCTAGAATTAATTTTTCACCGATTTATTTAACATAAAGGACATAGGTAGCTATTTTCAGTATAATAAAATGAG
>NW_025829406.1:0-1234 GCF_002878395.1 Capsicum annuum | reverse complement strand
GCAAAATATATTGATATAGGCGCGTAATTTCGCCTATCATCAATAATGCTTCTAATAGGCTTTAATATAGGGTTTGGACGGATTTTGGGTGAGGGATAGTGACCAAAATGCCCCTAAAAATTAAATAATTCTCGAATCTGTCCTTTGATGGACTGTTTTGATAGTCTGAAATAGATCAACCATAACGTTTTACTCTAATATCCAAATTGGATGAAACGAATTTCATTAGAAAGTGAACTCTCGTATCTTTCCATTGATATATAGTATCTCACCCAGATCATTGTGTACGACGAGTTATAATCGTTTGAAGTTGACCCAAAAATTCACTTTTGATAGGCTGAAGTAGACCGACCATAAATTTTTGCTCCGATAGAAAAATTGGATGAAACCAATTTCATTGGAAAGAGGACTCATAGATATTTCCGTTGATATATAGTAGATCACCCAGATTATTATGTATAAGAAGTTATGATCATTTAAAGTTGGAGAAAAAATACGCCAGGCCTCGGTACTTTTTCCTGCATGTTTTACTGTTCACTACTATTCATGGTTCGATTGGAATGTTCATAACTCGTCGCTCGGGTGTCCGTTTTGGATGCCACATATCGTTGGAAATATTATTCGATACTATACGCAATGGTGGGTCATAATCTAAGATATTATGCACAGAAAATTTATAGTTTATTCTAGAAGATAGAACCCAACACGTTTACGCACAAAATTTCAACGAAAACTTTTCTGGGGTATTTCAGTAAATAAGGGTATACTTTTTTAATTATGTGTGTAATAAATTTTTTATAGTGTTTAAGGTTCAATTGAAACTATACAATAGAGAAAATACTATGTTTAAGATCAAAAGACAAAAACTAGTACTCTTAGCTTAAGTTACTAATTCATCATCTTGGAATATGTGTTGTTTTGAGCTCTAATCCGTGGTTTTTGATTCTATAGGATGCTTCATGAGTTTATAATGATGATATATGGCTGATACACAAGTTGTAAGTCAAGTAAAAATATCACCACAAAGCTTGGAATGGATGGGAAAAAGCATGGGATAAGATTTGACCAAAACGGTCGTTTTGTAGTCATTGGTGTGCCACGGAGATTAGGCACCTCATCTGGGCCATGCCACGCACTTGGGGGAATCTTAAATCACCAATTACAGTATTTCACCATGATATTAGCATGCCATGGATCTTAGGTACCACGATAAGGTCCGTGGCACATTGGTGTG
>NW_025829405.1:0-2414 GCF_002878395.1 Capsicum annuum | reverse complement strand
CACAGTGATACCAATGTAGTTTACTTCATGTAAACCTGTCTAATTGGAGCTCCAAGTGCAGTTTGTCTCCACTCTGATGGAATGTCCAAGCCTACGTATATGCGGGATACCATCTGTTGAACCATAACTTCTCTTGTGTTTCTGATTGTAGTATTAGTAGTAGTATGACATACATCTATTTATCCCTCACTTTGACACTCAGTTGTAGATGTGCTGAAGCATATGAATCTTACCTTTCCTGTTTTACTGAAACCAATTGGGTACTGCATTATGTATTTCAATTTATGATGACTATCAACTATTTAGCTTTAAACAGAAGTTATCTCCTTGATAGACAAACAGAATAGATTCGTAATAACTCTATTGGGTGACTATTTCATATAAACTGTCAATTGGTATTAGAAGCAGTTGAAATAGCTGACAAAAACCGTTGCAATAGCTAATTAAAATAGTTGCAATAGGTAAAAAAAATGTTGCAATAGATTTGAAAACCGTTGTAATAGGTGTCAAAAATCGTTGCCATAGGTCATGAAAAATCGTTGCAATAGGGTTATTGTAATGCTTCTCTGTCGTTGCAATATAGTCTATTGCAACGGTTCTTAGCCGTTGCTATAGATAACATGAACCGTCTCAATTGGAGATAAAAAAACTGTTGCAATAGATAGACCTATTGCAATGGTTGTTGTGATCGTTACAAAAGTTGTTGCAATAGATCTATTGCAACGCTTGTAAAACCGTTGCGATACCTCTATGACAACAGTTTTTATATCTATTGCAATGATTTTTGAAGCGTTGCCATAGGGGTAATTTCTAGTAGTGAATTGGAAGTAGCTGTGGAACCTTGGGGAGCGACGGGCTAGAAGGATTTGCACCGAAGTCGAGTCGAAATCGCTTTCAAGATAGTGGCTTGCCACGACACAATTTTTGTGACTGTTCTCTTACTATTATTAATTCCAGTTTCATATTGTAGTAATTGTTCCAACACTAATTACTCTAGTTATTACTAATCTTTACCAGTTCTTTTACAAAACTGATATTCAAGGATATATTTAATGAAAGTTGAGTGATTAAATTATTAGAAAAAGTAATTTGATATTCTAGGATAACCCCAGTGGCATGCACAGCGAGCTAGGTGTGAATTGATATTTGTTCAGATTGCTGAAAATTACAACTATTGTTACACAACAAGCAAATAAAATTAGCAATTCTTGATCGAGTATGTTGGGATTTGCGAAAAACAATACCTTATTATGTCAAATCCTATTGACATTTTCGTATATTTACTTCTTTATATTTTAGTTCTTTTATTATAAAAATCTGGTTCCGCTATCGATATCCACGAACAGTTCAGTTATCTTTCTATGCATTCATTTCCAACAATCTCAACAGGTACAACGAAGCTCTCCATGTCCAAAGGGGGACCACATGGACATCCTGACTAAAACACTTTCTTTTAGACTTCATTTATGAAGAATATTGGTGTGCAAGTGTACTCATAAAGATCTACAACAACTATATAATATAATATTATCCGAATCATCTTTCTGTTTACTAAAGTACTACTACTATTTGATTCGTCTACTGCAGGGATCTCCTAAGAATAAAACCTATTAAAATTTTCCCCACACTTATTATCCTTAATCTCCCAGCTACCGTGTCCCAAGGAGTAATTTGCTCCAATTGGGTTAATATTTTATTGGGGGCTACCATATTATACAAGGCAAGGTGGAAACCTATGAATATTCAAATACGATAAGGCTAACTTTTTTGTTAGCTAATCTCAATTAGTTCCATATCTGCAGGGTTAGTATGTAAATAATAGTCTCCTAACCTTCCTTTTGCGAAGGGTTATAAAGTTCTGTCCTCTTGTTGTATTCCAAGGTAAGGTCTAGCCCTCCTCTCATCTTTTCCTTCATGAAATCATCTTCTTTAGATTCCACTCCAACTGTGAAAACTACTTGATGTTGGGTTCTATATTTATGTGTTGAATAGAAAATGGAGAAATCAAGTGAAGAAAAGGAGACACCCAAATTGGAAAGTGTACTCTTTAAATTGGAAAGTTTACTCTTCTCCCACATTGGTGGAAGAAGAGAACTTTAAAGTGTTTATAAAGTGAAACACTTACTTCACATGGTAAGTGAGGCAAGAAAATAGAGATGCTTTGCGCCGTTCCATTTATTTATGCATGCATGGAACAGTGTTGTATGCCGTAGTGTTCGACTGAGCAGATGAGATTTATTTTTTTTGGACAAATTTTATTTGACAGAAACAAATAAATTTAATCCGAAGCAATAACGTTCCATTTATTTATGCATGCATGGAACAGTGTTGTATGCTGTAGTGTTCGACTGAGCAGATGAGATCTAATTTTTTGGACAAATTTTATTTGACAGAAACAAATAAATTTAATCCGA
>NW_025829404.1:0-1278 GCF_002878395.1 Capsicum annuum | reverse complement strand
TACCTAATAAAAATAAATTACAGAAACTAGCAACCTTAAGATCCTAAATACAATTAATAACAATACTTTTTCAAAATTACAACTTATGTCAAAACTAGCAATATTTTGACTTTTCTAGAGTTAAGCAAGTGAATTCTACCAATTGCTTTTCCTTTACCTATTTTCAAGCAATTTACCTATTTCTGGATTCCACCAATTACTTTTTCTTTACCAATTTTCAAGCAATTTACCTATTTCAGTTTCCTCCATTCTAACTTTTTTCTTTTTTTTTTTCAAAATCGTTATTTGCTCTTTAATTTCGGATAAACTTGTTCCCCAATAATTAAGGAAAGATGATTTTACAATTAATGCATGTTATTTTTTTTTCATATAACTTCTTTTTTGTAAAATAATTTTGGCATTTTTCAACCTTCTTCTGCGATTTTTTTTTTGCGGTTTGAAATTTTTGGAGTTACGCGATAATGCCAGTACATACAAATCGTAGTAGTTCAGTTAGTAGGATTCCACTGATGAATTTTAGGTCCGATGAACTACCATCGTTTAGTCTTGATTTAACACAAGATGAAGAAATTAACTTTATTTCTATTAATTTTCAGTCTAAGAGAGGTGTTAGCAAAGTAGATGTGAGATCGAATCAGCGTAACGATCTAAAAAAGATTGTGGAAATTATGAAACGGAAAGCATTGAGAAAATCTTCATCCCCAAAACCTACAAAAATTTAAAAATTGGTGAAAAAGAGAAAGTAGGATGAAAAAGAAGAATCTAGTCAAAATTTCAAGTCCTGTTTTTTATCTGATTATGAATCTGAAGAAGAGAAAGTGGAAGAAGTATTTTTCTATTTGTAAAATTTTATAATTTTTGGACAACATGTTCATATATGTATTTTATATATACAATTTATAAGGTGTGTATGTAGTTTTGAGTTTTGTAAAGATATGAATTTGCAGTTGCTAATGGGATGATATGTATCTGTTATATATTTAAGATATGTATTTTGTATTTAGGTTTGTTACTGATAAAATTTGTATTTGTTATGTATAACATATTTAATATATATATTTTGTATTTAAGATATGTGTAGGATATTTGTATTAGTTACTGAGAAGATTTGTATTTGATGTTCAGTTGTATTCTTTTCTTGGTAACTTAAATTTTGGACCATTCATGTATTCATAAAATTTTATGCATTTGTAATTTAATTTTTTTGGACTGTATGGTCATATATGTATTTTATATATATATTTGATAAATTATCTGCTTATGTGAGAGTTATTGTTA
>NW_025829403.1:0-1226 GCF_002878395.1 Capsicum annuum | reverse complement strand
TCATATTGATGGATTATTGTTGGCAATTTTCATTTTATTTGCATTTACATGTCCATTTAATTAAATCGAGAGAAATTTATCATTTCATTAAATAACTACATAAATTTTTAGTTGTCAAATCAAATTTTCAAAATATAATTAACAAAATTATTTAGTAAAATAAACAACTAAATATTTTTAAGGAGAATATCCAATTAACATGTGTCAAATAAAAAGAAAAAAGTATATTGGATAGTAAATGTGTTTGCTTTATTACAAATTTTCGTTTTATGACTTTGTTATAATAGACCTTAGTGATAAGCAATGATCATCCATGAAATCCACCCAAGTTCGAAAAATTCTTTAGGATCGTAATAATCATCCATGAAATCCACCTTAGTTAGAAAAATCCTTTAAGGTCGTTTGATAGATGGTTTGACAGTCATGAGTTATGTAGACATTAAATTCTGCATAAGTAATATCATATTTGACAGTTGATTAGAAAGTAAGCTATTTATGTATTTGATTTGCAATATAAACACCCTACTAAAATATTAACAAGTTATGAGAGAATCTATGTATCATTTTATGCATAATAAAAGATGAAGTAACTAACACATGAATAATTAAACTCTGAATAACTATTTTCAACATAAACATAAACTAATGCATAAATTTCTTCATAACTAATCGTTGTATTACTAAATACCTTCTAAATTCTAAATTTAGATAGCTATCAAACTACCCTGAATACCCTTCTTTCCTTTTCCTAGGCGAGTAAAGGAAATTATACAATTTATTTGTTTTTTGGTCTAAATCAATTATCTCACGATAATCCCCAAAGGGTGACACATGCACCTCCCTTTCAAGAGAGCAAAATTGATAAAGAGGCTCTTTAATTATTTGTGGAAATGGTGCCTAATATAATATCCACCCCAATTTCCTACCATATACTCCCTCCGTTTCGGAATAAGTAAATTATTGGGATGTTACTTCCTCCGTTTCGGAATAAGTAAATTATTGAAATATTTATTGGAGTTTCAAAATAAGTGAATCATTGAATTTTTTTTCAAATTTACCTTATGATTTGACAACCAACTAACTTTTGAAAAGGTATTACAAGGTCAACATTTTCTTTTTTAGGGGTAAAAATAGAAAATTGTGTTAAATTTATGTCTTTAATATTTTTTCCTTAATATATGTGTCAAAATTCATAAATTCATTTATTGTGAAACGGAGGGAGTATT
>NW_025829402.1:0-1268 GCF_002878395.1 Capsicum annuum | reverse complement strand
GAGCTGTAAAATATTAGAATGCATGACCAAGCATCAAACATGATTCTAAAATAGTCTGTAAATTAAAATACTGAAATCTGATAACTGAATAACTGATAGCTATATGCTATGGTCAATGCAAACCTGAAACTGAATTCTATACTAAATAATGAACTCAGACTGAAACTGTGGGAGGTATCATCTAATCGACATGCCCCAAATCTGAGCTGATAGGGTTCCAACCTGTGACCCCAGTTGGAAGGGTGCTAGTATCGTGCCACAGGTACTAACAATGGCTATGGAGTCAGTTTTAACTGGTGAGTGACCCGTGAGATCAGTCCTAAGCTGGCGGGTGATTCCTGAGAGAACGTAAGTTCTAAAATGGCGGGTGACATCCTTTAATCCTACGCTGTCTGCGTAGTTCTGGAACTTAGGGATTGCTATTAAGGACCCAGTCCTAAATGGAGAGTGAGCCCCCATCCCTAGGTTCGCTCGATGCTAAATCCTACTCCTAGCTGAACTGACACTGATTACGAGACTGAACTATGTTTAACTAAACAAGAAACTAATCATGATAACTACTGAATGATAATGCTATTGGTTTATCCGAAATCGTTCTGAAACTACTGAAATTCTGTAAACAGCTAAGTAACGAATGTTCATAACCCTCCAGGGCTCAATGGAAATATCAATAAGTACAAATGCAATCTTTGATAACCCTAATAGGGAATCATTACTTAAAGACCATCACTTTGGCATTTTACCAAACGCATGGAGATCAATAATTTAACGCGGAGATACTTTTAAACAAGATGAGATAACACGATCACATAACAAAATCATAAACTGAGAATTTGTTCTGAATTGCATGAACATGTTACGGAAACTACAACATTTAAAACATACTATAATCCATTCTGCGTGAAAACAATTATAATCATGACTTGAAATCAAATTACCAAGATATTGATGAGCATATTTTAACTTTCAAACATGTAAAGGCTCTTTCTACCAAAAACTCTTGGAAAAATAATACATGATCGAAATTCATTAGAGTTTCATGGAGAAAATTCAAAGTAACATGTAAAACTATAGTTTAAATATTAAAAATAGATTCTTGGACTCCATGGATGTAAAGGACCCATGAACGAACATCACACATACCTTAACTGATGAATTCGTGAAAATTCTTTACGGTTTTCTTGAAAATTAAGCTTGAATCCCTTGATTCTTTTGAAGAGACTAGGGTTTGTTCTTGGGAGAGGATGCCTTCTTTTGAGAGGATTTTG
>NW_025829401.1:0-1231 GCF_002878395.1 Capsicum annuum | reverse complement strand
AAAAAAAAGGAAAAAAAATAGAAAAAAAAAAGTAAAAAGAGAGGTAGAACTTAGAGATAGAAGAGAGAAAAAAGCGTAAAGAAAGAGTTGAAGAAAAAAATATAAAAAAAATCAAAAAGAAAAAATAATGAAAAAGGAGAAAAGGGAAAAAAAAGATGATGGTGAAAATAAATATACTGAGTGGTTACAATATTTTAGTCATCATCCATAATTTGTATTCGACTTAACCATGTTCTTCGAAAATAAAAAAAATATAAAACATAAAATACAATCAAAAAGGAAAAAAAATGTGAAAGAAGTAAAAACAAATAAATAAAAAATAGAAAAAAGGAGACTAAAAAGGAAAAGGAAAAAAAAGAAAAAGAAAGAGAAACAAGAGAAAATTGAAGGAAAGGTGTCTTTTAAGTCTTGAATGAAGGATTGGTGATATTGACCAACAGATAGGGTCAAACATCATTAAGAAACTTGATTAAGTTAAATGTGGACTTGATTAATATTTTCAAAACTTTCTAATCTTTTCAAAAATACA
Organism: Capsicum annuum; assembly: GCF_002878395.1. Taxonomy (NCBI): domain Eukaryota; kingdom Viridiplantae; phylum Streptophyta; class Magnoliopsida; order Solanales; family Solanaceae; genus Capsicum; species Capsicum annuum. The sequence goes on along the minus strand of NW_025829401.1, from coordinate 702 downwards.
AATCAACCCAACCCACACCCCTCTTCAATCCTAATCAACCACTCTCTCTCTCCAGCTTCTCCCAACCAACAGTTCTGCAAATTTTTTTCCTTCAACCTCTGGCGACAAATAGTCGGGCGAGTTCCTTTTCGACTTTCAACCGTCAATCAACGTGAATACTTCTTCGGTGAAAACAACTTTGAGTTCTTCGTCCTTCCATTTTCTTTTTCACAGGTAAAAAATTATGAAGAAATAGAGAAACTTGAGCCAACTACTCTTCTGGTATTAAAATGTAGACTGAATAAAACTTTAATTTCTGGCATTTCTGTATTTCTTTTTCTCGTTGTCGTATTATTGATTCGAATTTGTTGGTGATTTTTTGTCACAGTTGATGTTCTTAGTATGTATGTGTGTGCGTGATATGTTGGTGTTATTGGGTTGATTTATTATTTGTCTTGGTAGAAATGGTATTGCAACAATTGAAACATCTGATGTAATAGATGAAACATATGATGCAATTGATGAAAATCTGATACAACTATGAAAATCTGATGCAACAGGTGAACAATCAAACAGATCATTCATCTGTTGCGATAAATGACTCTTCTGTTTGGAATAAATCTGAACAATATTGATCCAACAGATAACTGATTTGTGATCTATTTTTATTCTTTCCAATGGTTTACTCTTCATTTTAAAATCTGATGCAACAGATTAAAAATT
>NW_025829400.1:0-1859 GCF_002878395.1 Capsicum annuum | reverse complement strand
TAGCATTTATGTGTAGACATTAGAATGATGAAATTATGGCTTAGTCTTGAGAATATAGAATAAACCATCAACTTAGAATATCATCTTTGACCTAAAGTGGAGATAGTGGAGTGAAGAACCAAACCAAGTTTTGAGAATTAGATTATGATACATGTTAATAGTGAGTTATGATGAGATAGTGATCCCTTCTTACTCTAGAGTATTCCTTGGATTTCAGTCATTATAACACCAAATCCATCACTTGTGTGATAGATCCATGCCATAGGCCTATGCTTATACCCATCATGCATGACCAAGTCTATTCTCAGCTTCTAGCAAGCAAGTTACAACTTCACTCTGTGATTTGAGCTATCCCTCATGAATCTATGAACCCCAGTCTTATGTTGTATAGCTCATGATAAGTATGAACTAATCTTTCAAAGTATGATCAGTTTTCAGAAACTCATGATCCTAGTGAAATTCAGTTTATATCAGGTATGTTCTCAGTTTAGATCTCTTTGATGAATCCATGATGTTGATTATCTATTCCTCAGGCCTCCGTTAAGTGTCAGGTTATGTATAGAATCCTTCCATGCTTCAATGTCTCATGTTCTAACCTTTCAGTGACTCCTCCTTATTTAATAATAGTGGTGAGGAGTAATTGTGTTGATGGGAGAGAGTAAGTGTCTCATATTGATGAAAGGTCATTGATTTTCTATTTTAGCTAAGGCATAAGTATGAAGTAATATTGAGGCCAAGTCTTTGATGCATGCTGTGGTTAGTTGAAATTTGTGTGTATGTTCTTGGGGTAGTGTGTGAGAGTTGTTGTGATAGAAGTTTAGAGATTATGAGGAGTATGCTACTATGGGTATTTGTTTAGACATTTATATGTGGTTATAACAAAAGGTTTGAATGTCATGTTGGTGTATAAGCAGGTGAATGTAGTACACGTTAGTTTCCAACCTTCCAAACCTTAGAATGTAAATCCTTAAGTGAATTCATGATTAGGGTTGTCAATAGCACATCTGGTGTAAGTTTCTGATTTTTTGAACAAAGTTTGATGGTAAAATAGTTAGGCAAAGATATATGGTCGTGGCGCATCGTATATCGCATTAGTAGGGGGCAACGCGGCGTGTCGCAGCTCGCGTCGGTAGTCCAGTTCAGTTATGGTGTTATATGCAGTACCCCAAGATCTTGAGTTAGGTTTGACCATGGTGAGAGGACTTAGTTTAGTTTAGACTTTAGTAGATAGGTCTATCAATGCCCATGTGAGAATTAGAAGTTTAATCAAGTGAGTATGGTATTTAATGGGAATAGTACAGTGAGGGAGTATTCAAGAAGTGTTGCTAAGTTTGAAAGTAAGAAGTTGCATTGATTGAGGACTAGTACTTCTATCCCGACTTATGATCTATATGTTTATATTCCATGCTATAAAGTGATGTCAATGTTGTGATTCCTTTATCAGATGTCTTGTTCAGATTATGCCCAACCTTCTTTAATCCCTAATATCATTAGAATTTTCTTGGAAAAGTGTTGAAGAAATACCCTATTTGGGTGTTTGCATTCAGTATGATTCAGTCTATGCAGCCAGAAATCCAGTTTAACAATTAGATAGACAAATCTCTATAGTTTTTCCATCTTCCAATGTGGTCTAGTCTCACTGCCTAAAATTTTGTGAGTATGGCCATCTCAAGAGATAGTTTGTTTGCATCCAAGTAAATTGTGAAATTCGTCTCAGTTCACGCAACATGCATCAGTTTTAGTTCCAGATATTAAGTCATGATTCAGTTTGTAAGTATCCTGTGTGTCATCTCAATCTTTTTCTAGTATTTGAACCAAATCAGTATCATTCAGGGACGAACGATCCTAAGAGGGGGATG
>NW_025829399.1:0-2033 GCF_002878395.1 Capsicum annuum | reverse complement strand
AACATGTACACTTTCTAAGGGAACAACTATAGATGGATCACCAATACACTTATTCAACAATGAGACAAGGAACACAGGGTGTACTGAGGCTAGATCTGAAGGCAACTCAAGTTCGTAAGCTACCTTTTCGAAACGACTGAGAATTCTGAAGGGACCGACATATTGGGTGCTGAGTTTCCCTTTCTTGCCGAACCTCTTCACTCCATTCATGGGAGATATTTTCAAGTACACAAGGTCACCATCCTTAAACTCGAGATCATTTATTCTCACATCAGCATACGATTTCTGTCAGGTCTGGGAAGCCCTAAGCCTTTCTCTGATCAACTGTACATTCTCTAACGTATCAAACACTAAGTCAGGCGCTACCACTGCTATTTCACCCACTTCAAATCAACTAATCAAAGATCTATATCTCCTACCATAAAGAGCCTCAAATGGATCCATACGAATACTGGAATGATAGTTGTTATTGTATGCGAACTCAATCAAAGGCAAGTGGTCATCTGAACTACCTTTAAAATCAACTATGCATAATCTCAATATATCCTCAAGAATCTAAATGGTCCTTTCTACTTGACCTTCTATCTGAGGGTGGAAGGCTATACTAAAATGAACTTGGGTATCAAGACCCTTTTGGAATGCTTTCCAAAATGAGAGGTAAACTGGGTACCTCTATCTGATATAATCGATAAGAGAACGCCGTGCAACCTAACCAACTCTTTGAAAAAGTGTTTGGCACAGTACTGAGCTTAATAAGAGGTATGACCTAGCAAGAAATGAGCTGACTTGGTCATCCTATCTACTATAACCCAAATAGAATCATGTTGATGACGGGTATGAGTCAAACCTATCACAAAATCTATGTTCACTTCTTCCCATTTCTATGTGGGAATACTGAAATCCTACATGGACCCACTAGGTTTTTGGTGCTCAATCTTAACTTGCTGATATATAGAGCACTTAGCTACAAACTCTAGAAAATCTCTCTTTATCCCACTCCACCAATAGATCTCTCGCAAATCATGGTATATCTTTGTGGCCCGTAGATAAATAGAGTAATGTGCACCATGCGCTTCTGCAAAAATTCATTGCCTTAAGTCATCTACACCAGGTACACACAATCAACCCTGACAACGCAGCACACCATATCCCCCTTGGGAGAAAACCTCCACCTTCTGCTCTCTGACTGATTCTTTCAACTTAACTAGACTGGGATCTCTATCCTGCTTTTTCTTTACCTCAGAAACTTGAGATGATTCTGAGCTACTCCGCACCACATGCTACTTTCTGCTGAATTGACTAAACAAACACCGAATAAGGCAAGCTGATGGACTCCCTGAGCTAACTTCTTCTTACCATTCTCAACATGAGCTACACTACACATAGACAATCTACTGAGAGCATCAGCCACTATATTGGGCTTGCCCGAATGATACAAAACACTCATGTCATAATTCTTTAATAACTCTAACCACCTTCTCTGACACAGATTCAAATCTTTCTAAGAGAACATATATTGAAGGCTCTTATGGTCAGTGAAGATATCAACATGCACCCCATACAAGTGGGGTAAGTCTTCTATGTCCATATCTCAGAATAGTATGAGTGGGAAGCCTAATCATCCTCCATATGTTAAGTGTGGTAAGGACCATGGAGGTAAATATTTGTGGGATCAGAAAGGTTGTTATAGTTGTGTCTAGAAGGGTCACGGTATTAGGGATTTCCCACATTCTAGATGGGTAAATTGAGATGTTCGTCCCCAGACTTAGGCTAACAGTGCACCAGCTTCTTTAGGTCGCCCTGCCCCTCCTATGGGCGCATCATCCAGTACTAGTGGCGGTCAGCACCAAAATTAATTTCATACCTTGCCATCCCATCAAGAGTAGGAAGATTCACCATATGTTGTTACTGGTATGCTTCGTGTCTTTCATCTTGATGTTTATGTATTGTTAGACCCTGGGTCGAATTTCTCTTATGTGACCCCGTTAGTTGCTGTGAATTATGAGATAAGTTCTGAAAAGATTTCCAAGCCT
>NW_025829398.1:0-1596 GCF_002878395.1 Capsicum annuum | reverse complement strand
AATTTAAAGAAGTTATATGTTATATTAGTGATATATTTTATAGTTGACATAAATATATGTATCACGGGGGTTTGGGCCACAGGTGACAAAAGAGTTTTAAAATGAGGTGTAGGTGACACAAGTCTTAAATATTAGTTAGAGGTGACAATTACTTTATTATGTATTAAGAAAGTTGAGGAAGTTTTAAAATAACGCACAAGTTTTTAAATTTACATTTTGATCCCAATATATACCTAAAATAATGGGAAATGGAGGGGAAAAAAGGTGTTTTTCTCTCTCTTCTCATCCATTATTGTTTTCTCTCTCTTAGCGATTTTTGTTGTTAATTGTTTCTGTTTCTGCTGCTTTATTCATCATCTTCTGCTTCATCTTCTTCTTGTCGATCATTTGTTGTTGTTGTTGTTGTTGTTGTTGTTGTTGTTGTTGTTGGTACAATGCTACTGCTGCGATCTGATCAATTTCTTAGGTTAAATTTTATTTGCTACATCACTTTCCACTTTGGCATTACTTGATAGGTTACTTTGGTAAGTAAAATTATGATTTTTATTCGTATTTGTCATCTGGGTACACTTCTGTTTTTCCAACAATGGATAGAACCCCAATTATGAATCCAGCACACGTGCCCACAATTTAAACAGATCAATCATCTGGTGCATCAGATGAGTAATCTGTTGCATCAGACTATTTATCTGTTGCATCATCATATTATCTGTTGTATCAGACGTATTATCTGTTGTATCAAGATGTTTATCTATTGCACCAGAATAATTATTTGTTGCATCAGAATGTTTATCTGTTGCACCAGACTAATTATCTATTGTAACGAATGATTAATCTGTTTGAAACAACGCAAATCAACCCCTGCCACAAACCCAACAGATAAATCTTGCTATTGCTACTAGATTCTAAATTATTCCTTTTTACGTCGAATCGTCGAAATGTTTGTTGAGAAGATAATAGACAGAATGAAAATTAAATATGGATTAAAACGTCAAAGATCAAACATAATTTATTTATTAAACAAATAAAAATACGTATAATAGACTAAAAGAAAAATAATAGTCTAATTATTATTATTATTATTATCAATATCATCATTGTCAGCCGGCCAATCTTCAACTGGAAGTAGCAAGGCCCTCCTCAGCCTGCGTATCTCGCGGATCATTCTTGATCTAACTCCTCCCAATTCCTATTGCAGATCACGAATTTGATTCCAAAGTTCATTCACGGCGTCTTGCAGAAAAGCAACGTCCCACACTGGGTCAGCCATAATCTTATCTTCTAGAGTGTAATATGAAAGACGAGATGAAATAAATAAATAGAGTATGTATTTGAATGAACGATTGAGTAAGGACGGACCTATTTATAGAGGATTGAATTTGAATAAGAGGCAAAAGGCGCGACTATTCACCTCCATACATTAATTAAATTTTTGATTAAATTAAGAAAATAAATATTGTGATATAAGTTTTCAGATTATTATTATTAATTAGTCTTTCGAAAACCGTTTTTATTGAGTTGTGGCAACAGATTCTATATCTGTTGCATCAGATAACACATCTGTGACAACAGATGTATTATCTGTTGCAACAAATA
>NW_025829397.1:0-2687 GCF_002878395.1 Capsicum annuum | reverse complement strand
AAATATTAAATCTTGAACATTTTTAGCGAAATTTTTTATTTTTGCCACCACCTCTTTCACTTTTTAGTTAGATCCAAACACTATTTTGAAAAGAGTGTAAATCCTATGAAATGTAAGTTAAATATTTATAATTGGGCTACTTAATGATACATAACTACAATTAACGTTTATTATAAATATTAATTAATATTATTTTGCCAATTAACTAGATAGCATGTTATTAAACATTACATGTTAATTAAATTCAATGATCTTACGTAATAATTTTTATAATGTTAGTGTACAACGTAACTTAAATTTGTACAGACACAGATATTAAGTAACTCAACTTTGAAAGTTAGTTCAAGATGTGAAAATTGTTTAAATCATGTTAGAAAAATCATCCATTTCTTAAAGGGCTAAATGGACTCTTCACTTCACTCAAGCTAACATCTTATTTGTGGACAATTAATATGGGAGTTCAATCAAAAATGAGTTGGGGATAAAACATGTTTTGTTACCACAATAAAATATGTAATCATCTTATTTAAAAGCATAAATTATTAAACAAAAAAATATATTTTTATTTACATAATTATTTGCTCAACGAACTTTCAACAAAAATAAAACTATTAGACATATCTATATCACTCTGTTTTTTTCATGAATAACTGCCTCAAACCTCTATAAATACAAATGTATCACACACTTCACTTTCATTACTCTCAACCAACTTATTTTCTCTTCATTTCGAGCATCAAAGATCTCCTCTTTTGTATCATCAACAATGTCTTTCTTGAATATATTCAAAAATTAAAAATATTTTTTTTCATATCGAACACACTCTTAACAGATGTTCTGTTAAAAGGAGTGTAAAATGCATGTTGAATGAAAAAAAATAAAATAAAAAATGTTATGGGAGAAGTAATAGATGCAATACAAGTCAAAAGGCTATGAATATACATAACAAAATCAAATTAATGTTTCTCCTCTAAACTAATACTCAACTCTTCCAACCTATAAAATTTTGCTTGTTTCCCCCCCTATTATCTCCTAGTTGAGTTGAAGAAAAAGCCTAATAAATAAATTATTTTGTCTCAAAATCTATTAGTCAAATATCCATACATGGTCTTAACAAGAGTGACATTATATCTTGAGTAGGACTGGACATATTTTGGTTCAAATTAAAAAAATAAAAAATCAAATTAAAATTAAATTTTGATTTTAGTTTTTCGATTTTACGGATCGATTTCGATTTCAAATTTTATAAATTCGATTAATTTTAGAATTTTCAAAAAAATCAAAATTTGGTTAAACCAAAAAGCTAAAATTATATAAATCATATATTAATATTTATTATAAGTAATTATATACAAACCTAACTCAAATCTGACCTCAACTCAACAATAGGTCCAATCCAACAAGCTCAATACCACTTATTATTATGTATAAATAACATAAATGTCAACCCTTTTGGAAGTAATTACACTCTCTCCCACAATTAAAATTATTTTACTCTCTCTCCCTATTAATATACATAACATAGCCGACATATGCATAGCATTCTGTGTATATGTTGGGATTTTTGTAATATATTTAGGAAGTTGGGATTTTTTGTAATATTAGAAACATAAGTTGTATATTTGTATAATTTTTAGTATTATTATATATGAGTTATAACCCTTAAACCCTAATTCATTATTCAATATTCACTTCACAATTCTATATCAGTGGCGTCTGTAGACACCTAATTTTGTCCCTCCCGAAGTTGAATTTTGTTCATTTTTAGCTAATCTTACCATGTACCCTCACTCATTCTATACTTTTCCCACAAGAAAACAAATACAACAAATCCTAACAACTTAAATCACCAATCCCAAAATATTCCCTTATCCTAACTAATTTTTACACCTCATCCACACCCTACCCCTACCCTACCTACCCCACTCACCCCCACCCTCACATTTTTAATTCCTTTTAACCAAAATACACAATACACTCTCAATTACGAGTCCTCACAGAACATCACTCTCACACACAAAAAGAAGCCACAACAATTTGCATAGACACCGGCATACTGACGATTTTCAACTCATACACACATGACATAGAAACATACACAACACACAATTGCCATTCAATTCCATACACACCCATGCCGTAGGGGAAAAAGGGAACAAAATTGAGTTACGGGGAGGGACAATAAGGGGAAAGAGAGTGAAACCGAGGGAGAGATAAAGGTGAGAATCGAAGGACGGGTAGAGGTCGCGATTGGTCACTGCTCCAACAACTGTGTCATCGAAAAACGTCAAAGCATACTGGCAAAACGTGAAATTGAAGGGTAAAATCGATCGGAGCATAAAGTTTTGTAATTGGTTTAAAGGAAGATAACAGCAAGGTCAAAACTGGTAGAGCAGCTGAGAGATTATCATTTGGGTCTTGATTTGTGACGAAATTGGAACGGGTCATAGCGAGTTGGATTTAAGAAGTCCGTAATTGAGGTTCAACGTTGAGGTTCCGTTTGGGCACGGTTCTATTCGAAAAGACCAATTAATTGGAATAAAGCATCAAATTAAGGTCCAATTTTTAACTCTATTTTCTTTATGTTTTGTGATACGTTGATGACGTGATTTGCATGATTTGTGGTGGTTGATGATATAATTTTGATTGTGATTGTGTTTCTTTAATTATGGTGGCTTGATTGGTGG
>NW_025829396.1:0-2532 GCF_002878395.1 Capsicum annuum | reverse complement strand
GTAAACGACTTACAATTATTAATTAGGGGTATTATAGTAAAATCACAAAGCAAAAATACTTGTGAATTTTTTTTAAATGAGTCTCATATAAGATGTCCTATTAATTTGAATCATCAAGAATTAATTTATCATTTATGTCTATTTTATTATTTATTAAATATTATTAAATTTTTAATATCTAAATGACCTATATAATTATTTAGAGGCGATTTAATAAAACTACGATTGAAGCAGCTGGAACAGACATGTCATAAATGTTTATTTTATTTTAAGATGTGCGTATTGTTCTGACATGTCGGGGCACGATATCGAGAAATACTGGCATTTGAAAAGAACTGTCCAAGATTTAATTAATGCAAATCAAATTCTGGTCCAGGCCTCAGAAGTTTCAAATATTAACTAGAATCCGTTGCCAACCCATGCTGAAACCAATATGTTAGGACTGATATTTGATGGGAAAGAGTCATCAAGGTGTTATAAGCCTATTGTCAAAATACAGACCAATGAGGACAAATCAGTGAATGTGACAAATTTGTTGAAAGAAATGTCATTAAGCCAGGAAGGAATGGGAGAACATAAAGCTCAAGAAAGCACAAATAAACCCGTGATCACAGTGCAATGTGCCAGAAGATATGTTGATTTAAGTTAGGATAAACCTAAGTTGACGGTGGTAGGAGCTCCGGGTAAGCCTATCTTGACGGTGAAAGGAGCACTGGCAGCGCCTATTGTTCTCAAATCGGTGACCCAACCTCCGATAGTTGATACGAAAAAGGTTCCCTGGAACTATAAGCGGACTGTGATGACCTATCAGAAGAAGAAAGTAGTGAAAGATGTAGATGAGGTAGGGGGTCTGACTCGGTCAGAAAGATGCTTTGTGCCTAAAGGTTTAAGGAAGCCCAAGCCAATCATGAGTGGGCATTCATCTATCAAAAATCCTGTCACTGAAGAAGAAGCCGAAGAATTTTTGGAAAAGATAAAATTGCCGAAGTATTCAATAATAGATCAGTTGAAGAAGACCCCTGCTCAAATTTCCCTCTTATCGTTGTTGTTGCATTCCAAGGAACATCGTGATATTATATTGAAGGTATTAAATGAAACATATGTTCCTAGGGAGGTTACAGTAAATCAGCTTGAGAAAATAGTCGGAAAAATCTTTGAGGTCAATCGGATTAGCTTCTCTGATAACGAATTGTCAATTGAAGGTACGGGGCATAACCAAGGTCTTTACATTACAGTGAAGTGCGAAGATTTTTACGTCACTCATTTCATGATTAACGGAGGTTCTGGCGCAAATATTTACCCTATTTTAACCTTGCAGAAGTTGAATATTAGTATTGAGAGGATTAGGCCTAACAATGTATGTGTCAGGGCTTTCGATGGAGCAAAATCAAATTCCATTGGCGAAATAGATCTAATGCTGATTATAGGGCCTGTCGAATTCGCCATAGAGTTTCAAGTGTTGAATATCGAATCCTCTTACAATCTGTTGTTAGGAAAACCATGGATCCACAAGGCTAAGGCCGTCGCATCTACATTGCACCAGATGATCAAGTTTGAGCACGACAGGCAAGAAGTGGTTATTCATGGTGAAGGGGATTTGTCCGCCTATGAAGATTCTCCCTTGTCTCTTATTAAAGCAAATAATGTAGAGGAGACATTCGTCTATCAAACTTTTAATACAGTATCGGTGTATTGTATCCTTGAAGGGCAGGTTATTCCGGGACCACAATTTTCGCTTCTATCATGATAGTGAGTGAGCTTTTGAAATATGGATTTGTGCCAGGGAAGGGTTTGGGAGTGTCTATGCATGGTATAGCTCATCCCATATGTCCGAGGGAGAACATGAGCACTTTTGGTCTGGGATTTGAATCTATGGCTGAAGATTTGAAGAAGGCCAAGGGAAGGAAAAAGGAAACATGGTCACTCCCTTGCCCAATGCTGCTACTTAGTGAATCATTTGTCAAGAGCGATGTCACGAATCCTGTAGAATTTGAAGCTGAATTGGTTGATGACTTCCAGAACCTGCTGATTGATGTTGACATGGTCAAAGCAGGAGAGGGTACCAGTAAAGCAAGCGTGTAATTTATAGGTCCTGAGGTCCAGCTCAACAATTGGGAAGTCACTCCTCTCCCTGTCAGGAGGGAGTTTTGGTAGTTCATTTTGTTTTTCTTTCTATTCATCCGAGTTATTCCAGGGTTGTAATTTGGAATTTAGCTTGTTTACATTCTGTTGTCATTTGTGTTTAAACCCTCCTATCTTTCCCTTTTAATGAAATGCAATGTCCCCTTATTTTATGTCTAATATATTTTGATTTTGTCTTTTTTTTTATACAGTTCTCTTTATGTTGATTCTAATGACATGACATGTATGTGGAATTTTCAGTTTGATCTTAAAATCTAAACTAATCAAGATATAATGAAGCAAGAGGGGAAATATGATGAAGAAGAGGCACTAGAGGAAATAAGCAAAGAGTTGGAACAGTTTAAAGACAAGCCGAATCCTAATTTGAATGAAACTGAGCCAATCAATCTA
>NW_025829395.1:0-2067 GCF_002878395.1 Capsicum annuum | reverse complement strand
ATGGAACCTACCTGAGATGCTCAAAGAATATCCTCAGTCATCTTAGTAAGATCCATAATACTTTGAAACAACACTCTATACACTACCATCTGAGTTATAGAGAGCTGAAGAGAAATATCCAACCTCTTTATAAACTTCTGAATCTTCTCAAACTCAGTTGTAATATTGGTATAAGAATATCTAGACAAGCCATGGAATCGTGCCTCATACTCCATAATAGTCAAGGGTTTTGCTCTAAGCAATCAAACTCATCTCTCATCTGATCCCTCAAATTGAAAAGCACAAATCTATTTAAAGAGGCTTATGTAAATTGATCCCAAGCCATCTCTGGAGAACCAAGTGGTCAACAACCAATAAGTGACCTCTACCAATCTTTAGCTATATCTCTCAATCGGTAAGTAGTATAAGCATCCCCATGCAACTCAAGCGAACCAAGGTTATGCAACTTTTCATGATAATCCATGAAGAAATCATAAGCATTCTTGCCTACAATTCTACTGAACCTAGGAGGACCTAAATGAATGAATCACTTAAATATCTTCTGATCCTTAAAAGCCATAATTACACTCACAATAATAGGAGGTATAATAAATTTAGCTGGCTAAGAATCTATCTGAGAAGGAATCATAGAAGAAGGCTGAACTCAAGATCTCAGAGCAAAATACTCAGATACATGCACTGAAGGAGGAACAGTACTAGGAGTCTGTAGAGTACCATAAGCAGATATAGGTTCAAAAGAAGGATCCTTACTCAGAATTTAAGGAATACTATAAGAAAACTTTGGCACAGATAGAGGTACAATACTCAGAGCTGGAGGAACACCAGGTGCACTCAAAGGAGCACCCTCCAATCGAATAAATAAGCAAACCAGTAACCCTCTAAGACTAGGGTAAAAAACTTGGTTGAATCATAGTAGGAGCCAAATCACCAACATATTCCTCTTAAGGCTCAAGGGAAATCCCTTAGTTCTATCTTTAGATGGGGCAAATCCTCATTCTCTTCCTCCACGTCGAGCCTAACCATGACTCACATATCATCCTCTAAATTGGGATCTCTCCTCAAATAATGAATCTGACTCTCTAGCCTTATTGGATCTAGTCCTCACCATCTATGTAGAAAGTAGTAAAATATGACTTTGAACATAAAGTATGAAAGATTTGCATAATATACAATGAAATAAGGAAAGTTACCTAAAAACATCTTATAGCCTCTCAAAGATAGATACAAATGCTAATATACTGATTGGCGAGACTCTATTAGACACCCCGTTCTTACACTATTGAGACCAATGAACTTGGCTACTCTGATACTAATTTGTAATGACCGAAAACCAAGGGTTAGGATGGCCCTTGTTGCAGTGAGCATTGATAAGTAAGACTATAACCCAAACTAATATTAAATAGGAATTCAATACCAAGCCCAAGCAAGACTTCTAGAATAAATTCAAACCACACATATATAGTAAGAGCCAAAGTACATAGTCAAGATACCATACAATGCCCTAAAACCTAGTGTCATAGTGTAATAACTAACTAATACCACTCGAAGTCAAAATATATAAGATATCCAAAAAGAAAAGCACTTGCCTCTAAATACAAATAAAGACATAACTTAGATAAGAAAAAGTAGTAGACAACTTTGGATACATAAATCAGTTTCTATCAAGGTACCTCAAGATACCATCTCCACCAATCTCAAATGCCATGACCTTCTGCTGACCCACATCATCCTTAATCTACATTAAGATGGGGTCCAAAACCTACTTCTCCTTCGCATCAGTACTGAGATATGACTTAACGACCTCTTATATAATCACACCACCATCCTCAAAATCCAAAAGACAAACTCCAAGATTGGCCAACCGATGAATGTCCTTCACTAATCCTTATTTCTCTGCATCCACTTAAGACAAGCTACCTATGGACAACCTACTAGGAGCATTAATAGCCGCATTAGCCTTCCCTGGATGTAATAAAGACTCATGTAATAGTCCTTGAGCAACTCAAGCCATCTACTTTGCCTTAGATTCAACTTATTTTAGGTTAACACTGACACAACTCAAATCGA
>NW_025829394.1:0-2136 GCF_002878395.1 Capsicum annuum | reverse complement strand
TTTTCATATATTTTAGGATCTATATATGGTAGGACTTGTACTCCCATTTATGTTAGGAGTATATTTTAAGTACGGATCCCATAATTTTTATGGTAATTAAAATCAATATATTTTTAGAAATTTTAATTTAATAAATAATAATTAGAAGAAAAAAAGTAAAAAGATGATTTTGTCTAAAGTGGAGTCTTTTAGTGAAAAGTAAAAAGTTCAAACAACATTTCTAAGGTCCTTCGCACTTTTAATATATTAAATAGATATATAGATTATAGATATAGATATAGATATAGATTATAGATATAGATATAGATTATAGATTATATCTATTATGTCGATCATACCTCTTTGAATAAATTATATAAAAAAGATTCGGAGTCGTATCTTTATTTACTTATCAAATATTTCAAAATTAAACAAATAATAAGGAAAATCGCTTCTTTCTCATATAAAATATATTTTCTGTCTTTATTTCATCATTTTCTTTTCCACTAAGTGATTGCGTTCGACCTTAGCATATGATCCTAAACAAATTAAAAAAGATCAAACAACACACCCAATAATTTGAAGTTTAATTACAAAAAATTTCGATATTTACATAATTATTAAAAATTTTGGTTTTGATTATATCGGGATATATAATTAGTTCATAATACATTCAATGAAGATATATTTTTTTCTTCATAAAGATACATCATTATCTCTCAATCCATTATTTCCGATTTTGAATTTATCAAAATATATAATACATCCAACAAAGATATATTTTTTCTTGGTAAAGATACATAATCAACTCTCGATATATTTTTTTTAATTTTGAATCTATATATTTATGTTATTTTTTTTATGTCCATATTTTTTAAATGTTAAAGGATCATTAATGCTCCATCGTGTACACCAAAAAACCATGTGAAGCTCCAGAAATAATGAATAGTTTTTGACTTTTTGTACTTTTTCTAATCCAGAAGATATTCTAAAGGAAAGATATTCATCATTTTTAAATACGAAATAGATCAATAATTTCTTAAATTTATTTAAATACTCAAGCAAGAATATGTTACAAATTTAGCATCTGAACAAGTGTTTCTATTAGATATTAGATGCTTTCAAAATTTATTTATGCATTTTTAAGCATTTATTACATATATAAGTTAACTATATAAAATATATCACTTTTTAAAATTATACACATCGACCTCCAAACCTCTTTTTTATGACTAACTGATGAGTCTTAGATGTATGGTTAAAAGAACTGGTATGTTCAACTAGTTAAATTATAGAAAAGTTTTTAAAAATTTTTAATAAATACTTTATCATGTGTTTAGATATTTAATCAGAACAAACATTAACATCAAAAAAGATACTTAGCGGTAACTAGTTAACGATAATAACTTAATTATTGCTAAATTATATTTTTTTTAGTAACAATTACAACAACAACAACAAACCCAGTATATTCCCACCAAGAGGGGTCTGAGGAGGGTAGAGTGTACGTAGTCCATACCACTACCTCTAAAGAGGTAGAGAGGCTGTTTCCGATAGATCCCCGACTCAAGATTAAAGATAGTATACAAAAGCATCAAAAGCAAGGAACATGATAAAATAATATAAATACGACATCCACAGAAGATTGTACATTGTCAAACAAAGAACACCAAAGTCCACCTAATTACTGGCTACGACTCATCCACACCCTTAGCCCTCTATCCTAATGTTTTTCCTCCATACCTTCCTATCTAGGGTCATGTCCTTAGTCAGCTGTAACTGCTCCATGTCACGCTTAATCACTTCTCTCCAGCATTTCTTCGGTCTACCCCTACTCCGCTTGAAACCTTTTAAGGCCAACCACTCACACCTACGAACTAGGGCATCCGTACCCCTCCTAATCATATAACCAAACCATCTCAACCTCACTTCCCACATTTTTTCCTCCACAGATACCACTCCCACCTTTGATACAAGAAAGAAAAGGAAACACGAAACAAACACCAAAATCAGTCCACTAGACAAGAAACCCCGAGGACCTCTTTTGGTGACTCCTCTCGGATTCGCTACCAACAAGAAGAATACAAGGCACAATGGCATAATAACACCAAAATAGTAGCAACACAACAAGAACAAGATGAACAATAGACTAATTTC
>NW_025829393.1:0-1410 GCF_002878395.1 Capsicum annuum | reverse complement strand
GCTTGGATAAGGTTGATTGTAAATAATTAATTTTGACTCATTACAATCTTAATAGATTATTATTACTTGTTTGATAATGGTTTTCATCACTTATAACTAAAACAATTAGTTACTATTTAGGGGAACTTTCCATGTCCATCTTTAGCTAATATTAGTGTATACGAAACTGATATGTTTGCACTAATGAATTCTTAGATATGGTCTGGAAAGTATTTAGCTAGGCGAATTTATGTTCATTTGCTAATGCGATAGAATTCTTATCTATGTGTCTTTCGTTCATTATATAATATCTTAACACACTAGATTCAACTACTGTTTGATTATCCCCGAGTATAGATATCCTTGACTTGTCATGGTAATATTGTTTAAGTCCTAATCCTTATCTTTTCAATGCATGAACTCTCTCGTATGAGTCCCTCGGACTCCCATTTCACGCATTATGTTGGGTTAAACCCAACTTCCATCAAGTCAAGACCCATGCCAAAGTCCAAAATAAACTGTTATACAAGAAACAAGGACTGGTATATGATGATATAGATCTATATACAGTGAATATATCTTGGAAAGTAGCAGCTGCGCACTTGTTATTTTGTGCATATCCAAAAACGGAAGCAAAATATGCAGCTTACCGCACTAGTATACAATGTATACGCAGTTATATACAGAAAAACGTGGAGAAAAGAGCTGTTGATATACAGCTGATATACAAGAAAGTCCGGACAACATGCTAATAAAAGGGGCTCAATTCTCACCTTTTCCATTATTTGTAATTCATTTCGATTATTTGTATTGACTCTTAATATTTAGAGTGTGTTTGGTATGAAGAAAAATATTTTCCATGGAAAAATATATTCCTAGAAAATATTTTCATGAAAAATAAGTTGGTTTCTTACCTATTTTCTTTTGTTTGGTTGGTGAGTAGACAATATTTTTCGAAAAATATTTTCTAGTGTTTGGTGGGTGAATGAAAAAATATTTTTCAGAAAATACATTTTAGTGTTAAGCTAAAGAGTCGATAATACTTTTTATAAAAATAATTTTTGACCCCGAAAAATACTTTTTTTAAGGTGTGTTCAATATGGAGGAAAATATTTTCTAGAAAAATATGTTATTTCTTATTTATATTCTTGTGTTTTATGCAAGTAGAAAAATATTTTCTAAAAGTATTTGTATATATTTAATAAAAAATAATGAGCACGAATAGGATAAGAAGGGCGAGTAAGAAAAAGGTTTTAAATTTTTTTTAAAAATAAATTAAAGAATTAATTTTTTTTTTTTTTTTTGTGAGGAGGAGGGGCTAGGGTAAGTGTGTATGGGTAGGGGGAGGTGAGGGAGGTCAGAATAGGTGGGAGGGGTAAGGTAAGAAAAAGGTTTTGAGTTTTCTTTTGAAAAAATAAATTAAAATAATAA
>NW_025829392.1:0-3024 GCF_002878395.1 Capsicum annuum | reverse complement strand
GGGTCCTGAACATAATGTAAATTTTTATTTTCCAGGAGGGTCCTGAAAAGAAAGTAAAGTCCCATTTTCAGGAGTGTCCTAAACATAAACTAAAGTCCCATTTTTAGGAGGATCCTGGACATAAAGTAAAATCCTATTTTTCAGGTGGGTCCTGAAGAAAAAGTAAAATCCATTTTTCAGGAGGGTCCTGGACAGAAAGTAAAATCCAATTATCTAGGAAGGTCCTGAACCGAAAGTAAAGTCCCATTTTTCAGGAGGGTCCTGAACAGAAAGTAAAGTCCTATTTTTTGGAGGGTTTTGAATTGAAAATAAAATCCCATTTTTCAAGAGGGACCTGAAGGAAAAGTAAAATCCTATTTTTCAGGAGGGTCCTGGATAGAAAATAAAATCTAATTATCTAGGAGGCTCCTGAACAAAAAATAAAGTCCCATTTTTCAGGAGGGTCCTGAACATAAAGTAAAGTCCCATTTTTCAGAAAGGTTCTATTCAGAAAGTAATCCTATTTTTAAGGAGGATGCTAAAAAGAAAGTAAATTCCCATTTTTCAGGAGGGTCCTGAACGTAGTGTCAAATCCAATATTTTAGGAGGGTCCTGAATAAAAAGTAAAATCCCATTTTTCAGGAGGATCATGAGGAAAAAATAAAGTCCCCTTTTTTAGGAGGGTCCTGAATAGAAGGTAAACTCACAATTCAAGAGTATCCAGAATAGGAGGTAAATTCATATTTCTCAGGAGAGTCTTGAACAGAAGGTTAAATCCCATTTTTCAGGAGGCTTCTGAATAGAAAGTAAAGTCCCATTTTTCAGGAGGGTCTTTAGCAGAAAGTAAATTCTCATTATCCAGGAGGGTCCTGAACAGAATGTGAAATCCTATATTTCAAGAAGGTGCTGAACAGAAAGTAAAGTCGCATTTTTCATTAGGATCCTGAACTAAAAATAAAGTCCTTCTTTTCAAGAGGATCTTGAACAGAAAACAAAGTCCCATATTTCAGGAGGGTTTTGAACAGAAAGTGAAGTCCCATTTTTCAGGAGTGTCCTGAACATAAAGTAAAGTCCCATTTTTTAGGAGGATCCTGGACATAAAGTAAAATCCTATTTTTCAGGTGGGTCCTGAACAAAATGTAAAATCCCATTTTTCAGGAGGGTCCTGGACAGAAAATAAAATCCAATTATCTAGGAAGGTCCTGAACCGAAAGTAATGTCCCATTTTTCAAGAGGGTCCTTAACAGAAAGTAAAGTCCTATTTTTTGGAGGGTTTTGAATTGAAAGTAAAATCCCATTTTTCAAGAGAGACCTGAACGGAAAGTAAAATCCCATTTTTCAGGAGGGTCCTGGATAGAAAATAAAATCTAATTATCTAGGAGGCTCTTGAACAAAAAGTAAAGTCCCATTTTTCGGGAGGGTCCTGAACATAAAGTAAAGTCCCATTTTTCAGAAGGGTTCTGATCAGAAAGTAATCCTATTTTTAGGGAGGATGCTGAAAAGAAAATTAATTCCCATTTTTCAGGAGGGTCCTCAACATAGTGTGAAATCCAATATTTAGGAGGGTCCTGAATAAAAAGTAAAATCCCATTTTTCAGGAGGATCATGAGGGAAAAATAAAGTCTCATTTTTTAGGAGGGTCCTGAACACAAGGTAAACTCACAATTCAAGAGTATCCAGAATAGGAGGCAAATTCACATTTCTCAGGAGGGTCTTGAACAGAAGGTTAAATCCCATTTTTCATGAGGCTTCTGAATAGAAAGTAAAGTCCTATTTTTCAAGAGGGTCCTAAGCAGAAAGAAAATTTCCATTATCCAGGAGGGTCCTGAACAGAATGTAAAATCCAATTTTTCAAGAAGATGCTGAACAGAAAGTAAAGTCGCATTTTTCATTAGGATCCTGAACTAAAAATAAAGTCCTTCTTTTCAGGAGGATCTTGAACAGAAAACAAAGTCCCATATTTTAGGAGGGTTTTGAACAGAAAGTAAAGTCCCATTTTTCAGGAGTGTCCTGAACATAAAGTAAAGTCCCATATTTTAGGAGGATCCTGGACATAAAGTAAAATCCTATTTTTCAGGTGGGTCCTGAACAAAAAATAAAATCCCATTTTTCAGGAGGGTCCTGGACAGAAAATAAAATCCAATTATCTAGGAGGGTCCTGAACCGAAAGTAAAGTCCTATTTTTAAGGAGGGTCCTGAACAGAAAGTAAAGTCCTATTTTTTGGAGGGTTTTGAATTGAAAGTAAAATCCCATTTTTCAAGAGGGACTTGAACGGAAAGTAAAATCCCATTTTTTCGGAGGGTCCTGGATTGAAAATAAAATCTAATTATCTAGGAGGCTCCTGAAGAAAAAGTAAAGTCCCATTTTTCAGGAGGGTCCTAAACATAAAGTAAAGTCCCATTTTTCAGAAAGGTTCTGTTCAGAAAGTAATCCTATTTTTAAGGCGGATGCTGAAAAGAAAGTAAATTCCCATTTTTCAGGAGGGTCCTCAACATAGTGTCAAATTCGATATTTTAGGAGGGTCCTAAATAAAAAGTAAAATCCCATTTTTCAGGAGGATCATGAGGAAAAAATAAAGTCCTCTTTTTTAGGAGGGTCCTGAACAGAAGGTAAACTCACAATTAAAGAGTATCCAGAATAGGAGGTAAATTCACATTTCTCAGGAGGGTCTTGAACAGAAGGTTAAATCCCATTTTTCAGGAGGCTTCTGAATAGAAAGTAAAGTCCCATTTTTTCGGAGGGTCTTAAGCATAAAGTAAATTCCCATTATCCAGGAGGGTCCTGAACAGAATTTGAAATCCTATATTTCAGGAAGGTGCTGAACAGAAAGTAAAGTCGCATTTTTCATTAGGATCCTGAACTAAAAATAAAGTCCTTCATTTCAGGAGGATCTTGAACAGAAAGTAAAGACCTATTTTTTAGGTGGAACCTGAACGGAAAGTAAAATTTTATTTTTCAAGAGGATCCTAAATAGAAAGTAAAGTCCCATTTTCTAGGAGGGTTTTTAACAGAGTAAATTCCCTTTTTTTCAGGAGGGTCCCGAA
>NW_025829391.1:0-1268 GCF_002878395.1 Capsicum annuum | reverse complement strand
GAGCTGTAAAATATTAGAATGCATGACCAAGCATCAAACATGATTCTGAAATAGTCTGTAAACTAAAATACTGAAATCTGATAACTGAATAACTGATAGCTATATGCTATGGTCAATGCAAACCTGAAACTGAATTCTATACTAAATAATGAACTCAGACTGAAACTGTGGGAGGTATCATCTAATCGATATGCCCCAAATCTGAACTGATAGGGTTCCAACCTGTGACCCCAGTTGGAAGGGTGCTAGTACCGTGCCACAGGTACTAACAATGGCTATGGAGTCAGTTTTAACTGGTGAGTGACCCGTGAGATCAGTCCTAAGCTGGCGGGTGATTCCTGAGAGAACGTAAGTTCTAAAATGGCGGGTGACATCCTTTAATCCTACGCTGTCTGCGTAGTTCTGGAACTTAGGGATTGCTATTAAGGACCCAGTCCTAAATGGAGAGTGAGCCCCCATCCCTAGGTTCGCTCGATGCTAAATCCTACTCCTATCTGAACTGACACTGATTACGAGACTGAACTATGTTTAACTAAACAAGAAACTAATCATGATAACTACTGAATGATAATGCTATTGGTTTATCCGAAATCGTTCTGAAACTACTGAAATTCTGTAAACAGCTAAGTAACGAATGTTCATAACCCTCCAGGGCTCAATGGAAATATCAATAAGTACAAATGCAATCTTTGATAACCCTAATAGGGAATCATTACTTAAAGACCATCACTTTGGCATTTTACCAAACGCATGGAGATCAATAATTTAACGCGGAGATACTTTTAAACAAGATGAGATAACACGATCACATAACAAAATCATAAACTGAGAATTTGTTCTGAATTGCATGAACATGTTACGGAAACTACAACATTTAAAACATACTATAATCCATTCTGCGTGAAAACAATTATAATCATGACTTGAAATCAAATATCCAAGATATTGATGAGCATATTTTAACTTTCAAACATGTAAAGGCTCTTTCTACCAAAAACTCTTGGAAAAATAATACATGATCGAAATTCATTAGAGTTTCATGGAGAAAATTCAAAGTAACATGTAAAACTATAGTTTAAATATTAAAAATAGATTCTTGGACTCCATGGATGTAAAGGACCCATGAACGAACATCACACATACCTTAACTGATGAATTCGTGAAAATTCTTTACGGTTTTCTTGAAAATTAAGCTTGAATCCCTTGATTCTTTTGAAGAGGCTAGGGTTTGTTCTTGGGAGAGGATGCCTTCTTTTGAGAGGATTTTG
>NW_025829390.1:0-2069 GCF_002878395.1 Capsicum annuum | reverse complement strand
ATTCAGTGTTCCGTGTCCCGTGTTCCATGTTTATTACGAATATGTGTGCTTGCCTCTGCTTTATATTCCTGCATTCCTGCTTTACTCTGTTCTATATTCTTTATGGGTGCCGTATCTATGTTACGTCATCTGCTTCTGTGCTGTACTATGTGTGTGTATGATGTCTCGTGACTTGAGTCGGGGGTCTTTCGGAAACAGCCTTTCTACCTCATCAGAGGTAGAGGTATGAACTGCGTACATCTTACCCCCCCCAGACCCCACTAAGTGGGAATACACTGGGTTTGTTGTTGTTGTTGTATATATTTGTGTTTGCTAACCTTCTAAAATTAAATTATAAAATATTATTTTTTAAAAAACTGACTTGCCTGTGAGACCCGCAGCTCATAGAGTGGCGGCGTGGACTTGATGTTTTCTGATCCATTATTTTGATGGGTCAGCCCAACTTGACCCATAAACTCCAAAGTTCTTGTGGGCTAGCCCGATTGGGCCAACCCATATTGACAACTCTATTTGTCACTGAGTAAAACTTCAAAACATTAGCCGGCAACGAAGGAGAAGGAAAAGATAAGAGAATAGTTTTAGAAACAGAACTTCGTCTTCCATTCATATCAACTAAATTTATTTAGGAATTGATATTTATTTAATTCAATTTAATTAAGACTATTACTATAATAGTATAGGAATGTGTAATCCAATTCCTAGTTAAATTGAGTTTTGTACTATTATAAATAGACACATCTTTACCGATTTTCATAAAGCTAACGAAGTAGCAGAAAATTGTAGAGCTAAATATCTACATAAATATTTTCCTTGAGAAATTATTGCATTCATAATGTTCCCTCTATACTGTGTGATCTTTGTTTACCTCTATGCCGTAACCATAATTACGCACCGCGCCCATAGTAGAATGCTCGACCCTTTTTCGTCTGTTAAATCCATGAGAGTTTCCTTCTTCTGCGTTCTCTTTACTTTCATTGTTTACGCTATGATTTTCTTCATAATTACTCGCGTTTTCCCCTTAGTCGTGGCACTTCCATTCCATGTTCCTCAACTTGTAAGACTAACTGAACTCAACGAAGGTTTGAGTGTCGTGTTATTTTTTGGTGGGCTAAGTTTGCTCCTACCGATTCTGGCGTGGCTGCATGTTATATGGTTATTAGCTTATGTTGTAGCAGTGGCTGAAGCAAAGTGGGGTTACAAAGCACCGGAGAGAAGTGCAAATTGTAGGAAAAATTATAGTTTATTTCAAAATAATTATTATTTGAAAATAATAAATAAATTATTGTCATGGAAAATAAGAGGTGTTACATAATGTTTTTAAATTTGTCATTTGGTTATGTAGGTGTATGGAAAAGAGCCAAAGTTGTATTACTCACACATGGTATGACACTTGTATAATCTTGAAAAGAGTATGGTTCTTTCTTGACATTTAATATAATACGTGTATCAATAATAGTAAAAGAAGCAACTTTCTTTTGATCAAAAAACAAGTGTACTAACACTTGTTATAATCTAGTAAGAAGAATATTCATTATTTTGCCTATATATATGTATGTTTCTTTGTATGTTATGAAGTAGAGAGAAAAAACAATAACACACATTTTGTTTAAATCATTCTTCTTTTTCATTTCATTTACTTCTCCATTACTATTATACAATCCTTATTATTAGTTATATCATTTTCCAAATTAACTTGTTGGTATTTGTATTAATAGTTTTGTTGATTCCTGTATCCTCTAAATATTTAGAGAAGTGCTTGTTTAATCCTAGAAAAACATTTCACACTGCTGAAATAATTTCTTAGGACAGTGCCCAGCACGACTCAAGTATAATAAATATATATACACTATTATATTGTACTGTTAATATTATCAAAATAATATTTTGTTCACAGTTGTATAGTAGTATTATTTTTTTTTATTCCCCAACAATCTAAGAAACTATGACAGAAAATTTTACTATTGAGGAAATAATAACTCATATTTTAATTGAAGATACCAATAGGAAGGAGTCATTCAAAGCTAAGCTGGTTGCGCTTAAAACAAATTTGGTACAAGGTCAACACAACA